>NC_050525.1:1917173-1935145 GCF_002922805.2 Oryzias melastigma | reverse complement strand
AGGTCTCCAGGTCAGGTTTTGAGCTTTTCCTGGTCTCGGTTAGTTTCTAATTGGACTGAGCTCCGGTTCATTCTGAGCTTTCTCAGTCTGAATATACTCTGTGCTCAGAGAGGACCAACTGGACCAAATGGCAAATGTAGACGGTCATTATAGGATGTACACAAATTAGCAAAGCGACAATAAGACTCATTGAAATGTGTTTCATGAATGCAGGCTAATTAAAACATCTTTTAATGTAATACACATTTATTCTCACACTGTTTTCTCAACAATCTATGTGTCATAAACACTTATTGGCGTACCGTCTTAGCCGTCGACTCCTCAGTAACCATCTTGCACCTCCACCGTACCAATTAAAAGGTTTTGAACCTGACATTGATACAGATGTTTAAAATTGGTCACAAAATATAAACCCTGACATCCATGGACAAGTCAGAATTCAGTGACATATATGCATTTGGACTGTGGGAGGAAGTCAGAGCAGCTGATATACTTCAGCCCCAGGGAGGGTATGCAAAATAATCCAGCCAAGACACAGTTTTTATGATTTTGAATAGCGAAACAGAATCATGTGTAAAAAATTGTAAGAAATGTTGATCATTTTAGATTAATTGTGCTGCCTCTTTTTAGAGCATGGTATGTTTTTGTTACAAATTTAAATTCAAACTGTTGTTGTTTGACTGTATGAGGAGAAACAGTGTTGACTGGAAATGGCTGGCAGAAACTCACTGAAAGTAGATGTTGCAGTTGATGGTAAAATCTTACCATCTTCAGCTTTTATGAATTTGGGTTTTAAAACATATAACAAAGCTTAAAATCTTCTTGGGTCTTTACCATTCACAGTCTATAACACGTGTCAAAGTCAAGGCCCGTGACCGGATCCGGTGTAGGTAGCAGATGTGCTTGGCCTGTCAGATCGGCTCGGGGCTTGCGCATAGATGACGTGTAAGATTGTGATTGGTCCGGACGATTAGACCACTGTCACGTGACACGGGGAATTACACAGACACTTCCGCCATAACAATGCACGGATTCTTCCTGAGTAAAAAACCGAGGAGGTCCGAACAAATGCGTTAAGAATCACAAAGGAGAAGGAATATTTGCAATCAGCCGCAAAAACCTTGACAACAAAATAATCCGATGGAGATTAATCATCACAGGATAATGATCGTTATTTTAATAGAGAGAAATCAGGCTGGGAAGCATGAAGTTTGAGGTAAAGTGGGTGCTAGCGAGTAGCTTGCTAGCTTGTTGTTGGTCGCACATTAAAAAAAAGAAAATAATTATTCTCACGTATTTTTTCTAAATACATCCTGCCAATGTTGAACTTCTTTCTGGTCGCACGGACCGGATGAAGTCCCGCTAGATAGAATATGCAGCTCACATTCTGCTCCGTTACACAAACACTGAGGAGAGCAGACGTTAGTGAAGGAGCTGTCAATGAAAAATAATAAATAATAGCCCGAGCAGATCTCAACACTTTTTCTTTTCTTTTTTAAAAAAGAAACTTTATTGTAAACATCATTTTCAGTACAGAAAAACAGCAAATTAGCCAACTCGTTTGTTACAGTTGTGTGACGTCATCACTAGTCGCAAGCCCCCGAGCCGATCTGACAGGCCGAGCACATCTGCTACCTACACCGGCCCTCCGAGTAATTCTATCCGGCCTTGCCAGATCATTTTATTTTATTGTTATTAATGGCCCGTTGTTATCTTACTAACATTTTTTAAGCGATTTTGGAGTTAAGCTAATATTTCAGCTACATGCTAGCTGTTTTGACTAATTTAGACTTTTCTCTGTTTTCTAGGCTAATTTGAAGCTTAGCTATTTTTTTAGTTATGTGCTAGCTGTTTTGCCTAACCTAAGTTTTTTTTAAGTTATTTTTGGCTAATTTGGCACTAAGCTAATATTTTTAGCTGGCTATCAGCTTCAGCGCTTTCAGCCATTAGCTTCAGTGATTTCAGCTATCATCTTTAGCAGCCAGCTAACAGCATTCACACTAGCATTATCGCAGGTAACGCTGTATATCTAGTTCATAACTATGCTAAAAGTTACTGTATTAAAAATTTTAAAATGTAGTTTTAGATTGTTCAGTAAATGTTTATCCTGTTCAGCCCGCAACCTAAGTTGTGTTTTGGATTTTGGCACTTGTGTGATTGAGCCTTGTCTATAAGAACTGGTCAGAATGTTTCCTCCTCCCTGGCATTCAAAACAGGAAGTCCCTGAAAGGTCCCAGAAAGCCAAAACCCCATAGACTTCTATAGAGAGATAAACATCTATTACTCAGTCTTTCTATTTGTCACAATAACCATTCTTGCTCTGATACATTTTTTTACATCTTGCTAAATCAAAAATTTCTTTCATGATATTTTTTTCTTTATTGCAAGTTATTCAAGTTATAAACTGACCAATCAGATGCCTCAATAAAAGCATGCGGTGCCCGCTGGTCCCCAACTCAAACTTTTGAAACATTTGATAAACAGATTCTCCTGAGCCTGCTCTCAGTGGAAGGGGTGTGGCTTTCCAACAAACTCACTCCTGATTAGTGAGAGTAAATGCCATTGCCAATCACTGCTTACTAATGCCTTCTGGTTCCAACATAGCAGCGCCCATATCACAGAAAAATGACAACTGAATTGACTTCATTTGGTTGGAACTGTAGGTAAGATACTTTCTATGGGTGACGGCAGAGGGGCTTTGTCCATCTCTTTATACTGTCAATGGTCTTTACTCAGCCTGAGGAGACAAATACATCTCTCTGTCTGCTATCTTCATGTTAACACATGCACATCTGTTCAAACCCTGGCATTCATTATTGAGGATTTTAAAATAGGTCTAAGTAAAAGGAAAATAGAATACATGAAAAAAACAATTGTTTAAATTAGGGCTGTCATATTTGTCGCGTTAAAAACGCATTAATCTGACGTGTGCTTGACGCCGACAATTTTTTTGACGCATTAATCGTGGATTTTCTCATACGTGCCTTTCCATACCGCGTGGGCGTCCCGCCCTTTAACTCACCGGCTGCTCTCACTAGATCACGGGCGGGTCTCCAACCACCGAGCTGCGAGCTAAAATCCGGCCAGCGCTAGGACCTGGAGAGCTCCTGCACCCTAACCCGGCTCCGGTTCGTGTCCAGTACCACGTCCGGACAGCAAGCTCACCGGGGGACGTTTTAAATGTTCTGGAGGTTTAAGCGTGATCCAGCCCCAGCATAGCGGTCTGTCTGCCGGCATATTCATGGCGTGAGCTCCGCTGGACACGTCGCTGCATCGAGCTGCAGCCAGAGAACGCGGCGGCAGTAACAGACTGTCAAACTATCCACAGTGTATCCCGCTTTTCTCAGTCTTTAATGTTTTAAAAAACAAAAGTTCATTGGAAATGATAAATCTCTATTTCATTTATTACTGTAGTTCAGCAGAGGAGGAAAAGATTTGGTCCTGACAAAAAATGAACATGAAAGTGTTATGGAAATTTTATTTTTGATGTTTTTTATTTTATTTTACTGGACGTTGATTGAAGTTTTGAATTTAAAATGCCCTTCACTTGGACTTGGGCTTTTGTTAGGCCTTTTATGTTACAGTCTTTTATTGTTAAGAAAGTTTGTCTCAATACAATGTTACAAAATAAAGTATTTCTGATGAAAACTATTAATTTTGCCATTCTTGTTTTCATAATTAATGAAGAACTGTTGAATTTTTAAACTGTTATACTGTTAAATTCCACATTTTTTCCTTAAAAAAAGGCCACATATCAAATTGCGATTAATCATGAGTTAACTCAGGACGATGCAATTAATCGCGATTAAAAATTTTAATTGCCTGACAGCTCTAGTTTAAATAGAAGAGAACAAAAAATGCAATTCCCACTCCTAAGCTACGTTCACACAGAGTGGCCACTTCCAACGAAAAGTCTATGCAAATGTGCATTTTGAGGCCTCCATGTTAAAAACCCTTGTGAAGCTATGCAAGTTTCTACAACCGTTTTCAGGCTCTACAAACAAAACACGTGTTGTAAGTTAAACCAGGTCAACTATGACCAACCAGAGACTCAGGACACTGTGCTAGTAAACAACCGAAAGAGAAAAAGAAGAAGTGTGAATACCATGAGCTATTCAAGCGTTCGTGATTTCAGGTTTAGCCTGGTGTGTAAGTAGCTTCACGTGCACGTTTTCTCATTTGGTTTTATCACCAGGCAGTAGATCGTTAGATTGATGACACTGACCATCGCTGTTCCCTCAAACATCTTAATACATCCATTAATCACTTAATTTAAAGAAATTTTAAAAAAGCCACTCGGGGGTTTAAAAAACACAATTCTCTAAAGTAATTTAAAGGAGCTCATTGGGAAATTAAAGGGAACAAGCTGAGGGATATGTTTTCAAGGAGCTGTGTAATCAGGTCTTGAGCTATGTAATAACCCTGAATGATGAACAGCCTCCCTCCCTTTTACTGGAATGTCTATATTAGAAATCTTCTTGAAACATTACATTTACTTAAACACTTTCCATTTTATATTTTACAGATTAAAGCTATTCAATAAATCAGTAAAACCACTGGTGTGGCCATGTGGTTTTCCTATTAAAGATTCAGTTTGATTCTGTATTCATTAATAAAAGACAAACCTCGATATCTCTCTGCTTTTGCCTGGTGATATTCCACCATATATGAGTTTGGTATTGAGCTACGAATATCTGATGGAGGAAGCGGCAGCAGCTTTCAATAAAGTCTGCTTTTCTTTGTGTGTGTGCATTCATAAATGCATGAGTTTGCTAGCATGGACTGCCCAGTGTTGTCAACAGGGACACTGGTTGGTTAATAAATATTATAGGTCAACATGTTTTGATGAAGGAGTCTTAGACTGGAGCACAAACAACATCCCTTTTTCAAGGATAAATTTCCAGACTGGGCTGGATGAGATACTGTTCCTCTTTTCCCTATAAAAATATGTCAATTCCCCTCAGACGAACTGGCATTTATGTGAAAAAGACAGAATACGGGCCCTGGTTTAGTGGGAATAAAATATGTTGGAGGTAATTAGCGCTATCACATCACAGAACACAGTTCTGCATGTATTAGCCTGTGCACATGCCACTGTGGGTTCTCATGTACCTCCCCCAGCCTGTGCAGCCACACATTCATGCCTGACAGGCGTTTCCACTGCCGGGACTCTCTTATCACATTCAACACTCTGGCGAATCCAGCAGCCTTCCACTCATCATGCAATTCTCTCAAGGAATTGGATTCCTTTCACACCTCTAATGGCTACAGGAACAGGAACATTTGCTTTTTAATTATGTGCCCAATTCAAGGGTTCCTTTGGAATTCCCTTTGCTTTGAGCCCTCTCATCACATTAAATGATGGCCAATTCCTGAACAGAGTGCTGAACTGTAGGAGCAAACAGAAAACAGACTGGAGGTCTCCCCTTCTGTGCAGGGCAGGGGTGGGAAAGTGCAGTGCTGCAGAGCTCTGCTATACTGTTTTGTAGTCTCAACCCTGGATCTCTCAGAATGTCTCTGATTGTGTGCCAGAACAGTCATTTACTGCACTGTCTCATAAAATCTGTTAGCCTGGTCTCAAAGAAGCAGTTTGGACATCATTTGCTGGCTTGGACTGAGAATACAGACAGCACCGCTTTCTACTGCTCTCCCAAGAGTCTGGCATTGTGTTTCAGATTTTGAAGGGCCTCAGATGGTCAGGGATTGGCAGGCCTTCCTCTTTATTCATGTCATTTTGCTGCATCTCGAACAGAGTGTCTAGAGGATGACACTTGCTGAGCTCCTGCTGCCTCAGCATGTGGTGTCTGCTTGGGAAGGATTGTGGCTCCAATTGAAGCTTCTGGATAGGTCTTTGTCCTAGTTTTTTTTTTTTTTTTTTCGTGGGCTGAGATGAATCTCATACTGTGGGATCGGATGGCGTCTGTCATTGGCAAGCAGCAGGATAGCCGCTGAATAGGCTCAGAAGCATGACAGATTTACAGAGAAAGCATTGCAGCTCTTGCCATTTCTCACATATTCATGAAGTGACTTCTGTGAGACATCTTTCCCTGCCAAAAATATTAATGCTTAGCTCTTAACTGCCGTCGTACGAGTTTTTGTTCATGTTGCAGTCTTAAACTATGATTGTGCTGTGTTTTACAGCTGAAGCCTGGGCACGACAACTGCAAGGACAGTGACAGCGAGAGCGTCAGTGAAGAGTTCAAGACTTCTGTTCGATGCAGCTCCAGAGAGAGACTGACAGATGTGAGTACATTAACCAACATGACTTACATGACATACTATCACTTTCAATGCAAAGTGTTGAGCAAGCGGGTGTAAAAAAGGCCAATGGTTATTAATTGCAAAGCTCTTTTCTACTTTGCTTTAAGCCCCAAGAGCTTTGCAGTCACAGTCCCAATCACCCACACACAAACATCACATATTGATGGTGACAATGGTGCCTTAAAGGGTAACCAAACCCTAAATCAACTTGTTTTGTCTGTTGACCTCTATAAATGAGGCTTGAGAAGTCTTGTCTGTTGGTCATTGCCACATTTTTGCAAAATTAAAATAAACTTGTTTAATTCTTGAAAATATAATCAAAAACTGTCTGTGTTCTACAGGTTGAATCGAGGTATTACAGTTGAATTTTGTGATTGGTCAAACCATGTAAGTTTCAGAAGTCTCACGTCATGATCTGCAGCTCCAGTAATGATAACAGTCCTGTTCCCAAGCCCCGCCCCTCTGGCTGGGTTTTTTACATTTTGGCTGTGGGTGGAGTCAGCCTCCAACTTCCCTGTTTGGTGACCCTTTAAGGCAAGTTTTTATGAGGGCTGTCAGATGTGTTGCGTTAATTACGTGTTAATCTGACATGTGCTTGACGCCGACAATTTTTTTGACGGATTAATCGCGGATTTTCCTCATACGTGCCTTTTCTCATCGCCCTCTAACTCACCGGCTGCTCTCACTAGATCACGGGCGGGTCTCCAACCACCGAGCTGCTAAATGGCGTATACTTGTATAGCACTTTCTACCCTCCTTCGAGGGCCCAAAGCGCTTCACAGTCACAGACCCATTCACCCATTCACACATTCACACACTGGTGGTGGCTCTGCTGCTGAACACTGGCGCCAACCTCCCACCAGAGGCAATTCGGGGTTAGGTGTCTTGCCCAAGGACACTTCGACACATGCTAGCTAGAACCGGCCCGGCGCCAGGACGCGGAGAGCTCCTGCACCCCAACCCGGCTCCGGTTCGCGTCCAGTACCACGTTTTTTATTTTATTTTACTGAACGTTGATTGAAGTTTAGAATTTAAAATGCCCTTCACTTGCACTTGGGCTTTTGTTAGGCATTTTATGTTACAGCCTTTTATTGTTAAGAAAGTTTATCTCAATACAATGTTACAAAATAAAGTATTTCTGATGAAAACTATTAATTTTGTCATTCTTGTTTTCATAATTAATGTAGAACTGCTAAATTCCACGAAGCTTACATTTTTTTCCTTAAAAAAAGGCCACATATTAATTTGCATTAATCGTGAGTTAACTATGGATAATGTGATTAATCGCGAATAAAACTTTTAATCGCCTGACAGCTCTAGTTTATATTGAGCGTGATCTGCATGTCAGAGGCGACTAGTTCTAATGTTAGGCGATATACAAACAGATTCAGAGGATTTCCGGGGGATGGGCGTGGGTGGTTTGAGTCTCGGGCATGGCGCATTTCGAGCAATGTTTTCAGAATTCAAATATCTGAACGTTGGTAAAGAAGACATGTCATGCCAACCAATCAGCATCTCTTTTTTAATAAACTTTAATAAACATTCTTTCAATTTACAAATGCTCATGATCACATTCAGTTGTGCAAGTTTTTTTATTAAAGGTAGCAGAAAACACTACAAGTGCAGAGCAACTGGCGCAAAAACATTAAACATTAACAAACCAGGGAGTTTTAATGTATGTGTAAACTCAAAAAAGTAAAAAAATACGCATTTCTTTTAAAATATTGAATGTTCTTAAAGCCTTCAGATTTTGCATGTGTTCTATTGTTTTATAATTTACGGCTGAGATAATATAACATTAAAATAGGGTTGTGAATTTGACCATTTGTGAACATGAAATTTCCCAAAAATAATAAATATTTGAATAACAACTATTAAATTCTTGGATAAACCATATGAATCAAAACACAACATGACATCAAAAATATTCATTCTTATCTTAACATTCAGTTTTGTTATTATAAAGTCTTCAAGATTGCACCAACATTTTCTGGTATAAAAACAGGAAAGGAATTAATAAAAAATTGTCTCTACTCAAGTGACAAAAAAAACACAAGAATTGTCTATGTTAATTTAAAATCTCCATCAATCAGGACCTCAGCTTTGGCCAATAACGTGTTTATGATGTAATCAGTGGGTGGAGTCTAAAGGAAACATGGAGGAGAATCCGGTTGTTTTTATCCCAAACTTTATTATGTTTTTCTTATCTGTATGGCAACATTAATAAAAAAGTTACTCCAATTTTATTCTTATTTTACATTTTTCCTCCCTGGACGTATGCAGGCCAGCAATGGTCAAAAGGAATCGCAGAGAGACAGAAATACAACAGAAAGAGGCGTCATTCAGACGCAGCTCCTGCAGTAAATGGTGAACATCACTGTACTGAGAGGAGAGTCTCTGAATGATCTCATGAACCCAGATATGGAGACGGGATTACTGTGATCAACCTGATCTCTCAACCTCATCTGTGTCTTCCATGCATTGTAAATGAGATGTACAGATAAACACTGAAAGCTGAAAACTTTTGATAGTAGCTCCTCCCACATACGGTGGGAGCATTAAGTTATAAATACATTTTTGGACAAGCATCGAGCAATAAAAATCGCATTCGGTGTGGTTGGAGTGTAACACTGGCACCTAGCTCAATCACCAGGAGCCATGTAAGGTTTTGTGTCTTGCCCAAGGACACTTCAACACATGGGTGGGAAAGGCGGGAATCAAACCGTCTTCCTCTGCGTCATGGCGGCCTGCAGTATTTTGAATGCATTTGAGACTCCAGTAGACATGAGTGCATCAGGCAGTGTTCAGATTTAATGGTCTTTTACCAAAGACAGATCTCATTGAAGAGGTCATCAACCAAACCAGCCACCTAGGTAAAGTGTTATTTGTGTTTGTGTTATGACACATTCAATGAAATACTAAGTTTGTTTTTTTTCAATTCACCTCACATTGAATCTTTGATTTAATGTCCCATCATGATGATTTGTATCAAAAACAGATGTCTGACACTAAAAACCTCATGTCAAGGCCTGCATAGATGGTATAAAACATTCATTTATCGCTATAATTTTGATCTGAAGCATATTTACACAATCTTAGCGTCAAGAGAAGCAGATTTTTTTTAATTTGCTGAGAGAGAATTTGAAACAGCTGTGAGCAGCTGGTTGGCACTAGGCACTACAGGACAAACATTGTTTGGGTAGAGACATTCACACCAGTGGCCCTCTGGAGGTCATTCTGTAGGGCACGAGCAGTGCTCAGCCTGTTCCTCCTTGCACAAAGGAGCAGGTATGGGTCCTGCTGAGGGGTTGAGTACCTTCTACGGCCCTGTCCAGCTCTCCCAGAATAACCACCAGTCTCCTTAATCTCCTCCATGTTCTGGAGATTGTGCTGGGAGACACATTAAACCTTCTTGCTGCAGCACGTGTGGATGTGCCATCCTGGAGAAGTTGGACAACCTGTTCAACTTCTGTAGGGTTAAGGAATCTCCTCATACTGCCAGTAGAGATAATTATCAAGCCAAAATCAGCACGAGTGGAAAACCAGCCAAAAAAGATCAAGAGGGAGAAACTTGAAATGACCTCCACATGTAACACCAGTCCTGTTTGAGGGTTTTCTAATTGTTGCCACTGAAGTGCACCTGTTGTTAATTCATGAACACCAATACAGCTGAAATTGATTAACGAGGCCCTCAGCTGATTAACCAACCAGAAAATTATCAGACAGGTTTAATTCAATTCATGCCAGGCCCAATAAAAAAGTGTTCCTTTAACTTTTGTGAGCAGTGTATTATAAACAGGTAGCTAATACACAGTTGTTTCAATCTGGTATTATATTTGGAAAATATCTTATTTGGGTCAGGAATTGATTAAAAAAATTAGCTAATTAATTACAAATCTGGAAAAAATTAATTGCAATAATAAAAAAAATGTTATAATAATTGCCAGCCACTTATTATCTGAAAGTAATCACAACTGAAATCGCACACAAAATTGTACATTTAAAACATTTATTTTAAACCTTTGGAACCTAGGGTCTAAAACTCAGTTTTTGTCAGCTTTTAAATTTGCCTCTGTTCCGTCAGGGAAAATGGGATAATTTGCTGACAACAAAACTTAAATCAGGTCTGATACACACAGCTAGGTATATTAGGCTTTCTACTGCTCCCCTGTACCTGGTAACATCATCTAGTGCTTAATCATCAATGTAATCCGATTTCTGTTTACATGGTGTGGTTCTTGACTTACAATCATGCATGTTAAACCTCCCTAAGATTTTTTCAGCATATCTTTCCTGTGACATGGATACACAATCATCTTTCTCGTCAAAATCCATTCCAAGAAAATGTCTTAGTTTACCCAAGTTTTTCATTTTGAACTTTGCTGTAAGCATGTCCATCACAACATTCAGTACATGTCCATCACTTGCTGCAATGATTACATCATCTACCCAGGTTATCAAGATAACCTTGTCATGAGTTTCCTCTGAATGTGATCGGCTTGGTTTTGTACAAACTCATTTTGAATCAAATAATCATGAAACACTTTGTTCCAGTTTCTACCAGATTGTTTTAAACCATACAGTGATTTTTTTCAGTTTGCAAACCAACTTTTCATTTGACTAAGACTGGACTTCGTATCCTTCTGGTTGTTCTATGTGAATCTCACAATCTAGTGGTGCATTCAGGTACGCTGTCTTTACATCCATTTGATGCAGGATCAGGTTCTCCTGAACAGCTTTTTGCATCAACACTCTAACACTAGTCAGATTAGCCGTAGGGGAAAATGTCTCCTCGTAGTCAATCCCCATCTTTTGACTGTACCCTTTTGCCACATATCAAGCCTTATATTGCTCTGTTCCGTCAACATTGTTTTTGATGGTATACACCCATCACCCCCCTCCCCCACTTCTTTTCTGCCTTCAGGCAGTTTTACTAAACTGAATGTCTGATTCTCCATTAATGACTCCATTTCTTCATCCATTGCTTTGACCCATTTTCTAGATTTATCAGAGCTAACAGCTTCTCTGAATGAAACCGGTATGTTACATGTGATTTTGTAGCAGTAATCAATGTCATGTCTGTCATCAGTTTCATCTCCAATCAGGGT
This sequence comes from Oryzias melastigma, assembly GCF_002922805.2. Lineage (NCBI taxonomy): Eukaryota > Metazoa > Chordata > Actinopteri > Beloniformes > Adrianichthyidae > Oryzias > Oryzias melastigma. The sequence continues at coordinate 1,923,776 of NC_050525.1, read as the reverse complement.
CTTAGTCATTGTACAGTCAGTGTACCTGTCTGGCTCCCTCCTTTCTCTGGTTGGATAACGCTGAGGTTCTGACTCGTACTTCACTTCCACTGGATTTACTGGGGAAGAAGAAACTTCTGACTGTTCACGTTCATGAGGTCGTTCCTCCATTTTAACACGGAGATCTGGACTTTTCAGCTTGTATTCTATACAGTCATCCACAGGTGTCAGTAGGGTCTGGGTCTGTTGCTCTGCACATGTTTTAGACAAAAATGTCACCAGTCTATGTTTCTGTACTTTGTTTGCATCAGGTAAATAAACAATGTAAGCTGGACTGTTTTTGTCATAACCAAGAAAAATCCCCTTTTCACTCCTCGGGTCAAGTTTTCTTTTGTCTTGTTTGTACACAAAACACTCTGCACCAAATTTCTGCATCCTGGACAGGTTGGGTCGTCTACCTGTCAAAGCTTCAATTGGTGTCATCTTTAATCATTTGTTGAAACACCTATTTCGGATTACAGCAGCAGTCTGGACTGCGTACGTCCACAGCTGTTTGGGTAGACTACTTTCAATCAGCATGCAACGAGCCATATCAAAAAGTGTGCACCAGTTTCGCTCAACAGTGCCATTTTAGTGTGGCGAGTAAGGTGCTGACGTTTCATGTCGGATGCGATGTTTACGCAGAAGGTTGTGGAAAGCTCCTCCAGTAAACTTAGTGCCGTTATCGGATCTGACACATTTCAGGAGCCCGTGGGGTGCAATGTCAGCTGAAAACTTCTCTGTAGCTTTAAAAGTGTCATTTTTACCTTTTATAAAATACACAATAATTGTACTGGAAAAGTCATCAGTGAATGAAAACGTCTTGAAAACGGCTTGAAAACATTCATCAAAGCGTCTGAACTTTCGGAGATTGGTGATGATATGCGAAGTTGCTCTGCAGTCGACCATCAAGGCCCTCGGGTTGACGCCCGTTCCTTCACTCACTTAGAAAGAAAACTCTTTATCCTGGCTTTCCGTCTCACCGCAGGCTTTGCCTGCGTCGTCCCGCTCTCTGCACTGTCTGCGTCTGCAGGTGTGAAATGTGAAATGTTTCAGGTAAACCATTGCTACCAGCAGGCCATCACTCGGAGATTCACCGGTGTTTCTTAAGGCCGTGATTGCAGTTTCAGCTCGGATTATGTATTCCGTCACTTTTTCATTCTCTGTCTTTTTGAGTGACGTCAGTTCAGTATAATGTCACAACGGCATGGCATGGAACCTGGACAACTGAGTTATAAGCACCGCAAGAAAGTTCTCCATTTCACCGATGATTACATTCTAACAAAGTACACCAAAAATTCAGGCTAAAGTGACAGATTCCTTTGGGCCACGCACCGATGATAGAAGAACATCACAGAGCTCACAGCTCCATGATGTGGTCGTTCTTATGTAGCTTCAGCTTTCAGGCAGCCCCAAAAACATGAATTTCTCTCCTAAGAGCACTGCCGTCTATTTTACATTTTTCCTGGAATTTAGTTTTTTTTTAGCTTTTTCTTTTTTCTCATACATTTTTTTTATTGTGTTTGTGAAAACTAATAAAACATATTTTTCGGGAGAAGTTTGACCCAGATGGATTTCAGGTTGGCTTGACTAGAATCTACACAGGTGGGGGCGTGTCTGTCCACTCTGAACTGCTCAGAACCTCTGAATTTATACCGGTCTGTGATTACATATACAGTAGGTGACAAATGGAAAAGCTTGTTAGCATAGCGTTGTAGCATCATACTAATGCTACATTGCAGTCACCAAATCAAAGCCTATTATTGAACTATCTGTTGCTACTATAAGTCTGGGTTTGTCCTCCAGTTCCAACTGGATCCTGTCAAAATTCTCCAAATGTACGGTTGTGTTATCAGCCAAAGCGAAACGCTACTTGGAGGTGGTAAGCAGAAGTGACCGCGGGCGTGGGGAGGTGTCTCACATGAGGACGGTAAAGGAGAAGAGGACAAAACAAATTCACCAAAAGGAGGGCTAATAAACATAACTAATTAGATGCAAACATTTACTCGCCATGTGGTGACTAACCCTCTAACTTTTACTCGCCAAAGAGGATGAAATGCTCACAACTGGCAGGTGTTCATTTCAAACCCTTCAAAATAAAAGTCCATTGCGATAGACTTATATTTCTATAGAGAAAAAGTTCTATCGCGATATAAAGTGTTATTGTTTTATTGTCCAACCTTATTCAAAGATAAAACATACTAATGTGATATATTTTAATTCAGCTTCGAGCTGTATGTGTTTGCTATAACGAAAAATTGTTACAAAAAACGAGTTCCTCCTAGCTGCATGGTGGCGCAGTGGTTAGCGCTCTTGCCTCACAGCGAGAAGGCCCCGGTTCGACTCCCGGCTGGGACCTTTCTGTGTGGAGTTTGCATGTTCTCCCCGTGCATGCGTGGGTTTTCACCGGGGACTCCGGCTTCCTCCCACCGTCCAAAAACATGCTTCATAGGTTCATTGGTGACTCTAAATTGTCTCTAGGTGTGAATGTGAGAGTGAATGTGTGTGTGATTGAGGCCCTGAGACAGACTGGCGACCTGTCCAGGGTGAACCCCGCCTTCGCCCTTCAGTAGCCGGGTTAGGCTCCGGCACCCCCGCGACCCCGAAAAGGACAAAGCGGTCAGGAAAATGAATGGATGAGTTCCTCCTAAATTTTTTGGGAGGTTCCTGAAAATATTTTCTAACTTTGCTGCACTGCTTGACTGTGCCAAGGATATTCTTAACACTAGAAGTCCCAGGCTTTTTTTGACCTCCTTGAACCAAGGGGAAGCTAACTGGCTACTCTCCTGGCTAACATTTGCATCATTGTATGTGTAAATGTGGTCATTACCTGAGGAATTAGAAGGGGAGGGGTGGGGGTTGTTGGTGGGATTGTTCTGTTGTGTGGGGGAGGAAGGTTTGCCAACAAACTGTGTTGAGGATCGGTTGCAGAGAAAACTTTTTCTTGTGAGGGCCACAGAACTGCTTTTTTCTCTGATGGGGAGTCGGTTTATTGGCCAACAAAAAAGTGAAACAATCACAGCCTAAACGTAAACATTTAAGGTTTTTTTCCAGAAAGCCACACATAACACAATTTTAATTATTAATTTCTGTAATCTTCACAGAAAAAATAAAATTAAAACATTAAACAAATAAATAGTCTATCCTTTCCTGTTGTAGTTCAGACTGGAGAAGGGTGGGATAAAAAGTCACACTCTGTGGGTCTCGATCAACCGGACTGAAAGAAAAATAAATAAATAAATATGCCTCTGAACGTGTTTGGAGGCCGGCCTGTGTCTAGGTACCACATGCTCGGCCTGCTAGATCGGCTCTGGGGCTTGCGCCTTGATGACGTGTAATAATCACAAAAGGTGGCGCAATATTTACAATCAACTGCAAAAACCTTGACAACAAAACAATTCAGTCGAGGCGAATCATCACAGGATCTTCTTTTCCTTTTGGCTTTTCCCTTCTGGTGTCGCCACAGCGAATCAGTTTCCTCCATCTAAGACTTTAGCATCCTAACACCAGCCACCTTCATGTAAAGGTGAATCATCACAGGATAATGATCGTTAATTTAATACAGAAAAATCAGGCTGCAAACGTGAAGTTTGTGCTAAAGTGGGTGCTCGGGAGTAGCATGCTAGCTTGTTGTTGGTCGCACATTTAAAAAAAAATGTAAAAAATAAAGTGGTTATTTATTTTTTTCACAATACATCCTTGCAGTGTTGAACTTCTTTTTGGTCGCACAAAGAGGAGAGCAGCCATTAGTGAAAGAGCTGTCAATGCAAAATAATAAATAATAAGCCGACCAGGTCTCAACACTTTTTTCTTTTTTTCATAATAAACATTGTTATAAACATCAGTTTTAGTACAGAAAAACGGTGCAAAATAGCTAAGTCGTTGTCTAAGTTACAGTAGTGTGACTTCATCACTAGTCACAAGCCCCCGAGCCGATCTTGCAGGCCGAGCACATGTGGTACCTACACCGGATCTGGTCCGTGGGCCCAAGTTTTTGGGGACCCCTGATGTAGCCTAGCAAGCACATGATTTGACTGAACATTTCTCCCATTATCATGTCAGGTCTCGCACAGTTGTAAACAATGGATGTAAATTCGTACACTTATAGACATGCTCTATTGCATGCAGCCGGCTTTCAAATCAACATTGGCCAGTTGTTGTGTTCTATGGCAGCACTAAATGCACAGGTGTTGTATCAAGCATTAACACTGGAGAGAACACTGGACTTCCTGGTTGAGCTTGCAAGAGAGTTGGCTAACAGTCATGTGTGTGCGAAGACAGAACAAAATGAACAATTCCTTCTGTAACCTTCCCCAGTTAGCCCTGGAAGAAGAGCCATCAGGTCAAACATAGAACAAGAATTATCATGCTATTGTGCAATGTGTTGACTGCAACAGATTCACATGTTGCAAATGCAGAAAGGAGATGTCGGCATTGCCAGGATAGTAAGTGATTGCCAGAATAAACTTGACCACTTTTTATTATTATTTTCAAGTAGGTGTAATAACCTTTTTTTTGTACCATCAAAATAAAGAAACCCATGTCTGTTGATCTCTCCCTAAGATGGCAACATGAAAACAAGTTTTGCTAAGGGGTTCAGCATGGCCCCACCTTTGGTGGAGTTTGCATAACAAAAGCCTCAATTCACACCTGATTTAGGATATTGGCTAAAAGCCTTAAAGCCAACTGGCTGCCGTGCGGGTTTTATAGGTAGAAAAGCCAAATGGCTGCTCTGTGGGACTTCTAGTGTTAAAAGGTGTCAGTCAAAAAGCACTAGTTTCTTCTGCAAAGACACAAACACACACATACTGTGTGTCTCATTGCCAGCACCACAACTCCCACAAAAGGCAGCGTTTGTGTCTACATTCTTTTATGGAGATGCTGAAGGCTAGCACTGACTGACAAAAGAAAGAGCGGCTGCATGTCCTTTCACCCTCTGACATATTGGGAGATGTAAAGCGAGAAAGCTCCAGGGACCTGGCTGCCAGACACCCATCTCTGCTCTTTGATTTGTGTGGAGAATCTACAGCGAAGCGATCAGATATCTGGCCATAATTAAAGTTGTCAGTCGGAGAGCAAGCGAGTCTTTGAGAAAGACATGGCTGAACAAGTGAAGCAAAACTGATTCTGCATGTAGCTTTATAATGCTTGACTGGGCATGAAATGAAATAAGTAATTTGATGTTGACAACAGGAATTGAAATGATGCTTGCTGATTTGTGTCAGACTGCACTGCTGTGACAATGTGGCAGGATACCACAGTTGTTACATAAACAACACATGCTTTAAACACTCACTGATGGGCAAAGCACCAAAATATGAATCATTTTGTTGTCATGATCTGCTGTACTACAGGACAACATTCCTCAACACTTCTTCACACTCAAGTGTACAAAATTCCTGAAGTCTTTAGAGGAAGTTTCCATTAAAGTCAGGAACTTAAGTCAGTTTCTTCATACATGGAATGTCATTTGCATTAATAATACTGTTTCAAGATCAAGTATGAGTTTGCTGGATGTAAAACTTTAAATTGTGTAATGCATTTTTTAAGTTTCATGTCAAAGTTTCATTTTTTACTTTGTTTTACTTCCCAAAATCATTTGATGAGTATTGTCCTATTAAAACATCTTCATTTTCTATTTAGAATAATTCAAGAATGTGAACTGTGTTCTATCCATAGACAGTACATAGAGAAAACTGGACTGACCATCTTCTCCCCCTCGCGTTCCAAACAGGAAGTACCTGCTGGTCCCAGAAAGCCAAACTCCCATAGACTTTTATTGAAAAATAAACAGCTAATACTTAGTCATTCTATTGGTCAGAAAAGCCATTCTTGCTGTGTGTGGTACCTCTTTTTAACATGCTCTAGCAAAAGGAAAGTTTTTTTTTCATTATATACTTCTTTATTGAAACTTATTCAAGTTATAAACTGACCAATCAGATGAGAGCATGTGGTTCCTGCTGGCCCCACCTCACTTGACAGATTCTCAGACCAATCACTGCTCACTCACGTTGCTTGGTCCCAAAATTGCAAAATCCGACGTTATCCGTACTGCAGAAAAATGCCGACTGGATCGATTTAATTTAGTTGGAATCCAAGGTAAGTCATATTTTATCGGTGATGTCACAGCCTTGTTTTGTCCATCTCCATTTACGTCAAGGGTTCTATCGCAGGGGTTCTCGCAATAGACGAAATCCAGACTCAAAACCCACCTTTTTGAATCTGCCTTTGCACTTTGACCCAATACTCAATATTATCTTGATTTTATTGTGTCTATTTTACTGTAAAGCAGGGGTCTCAAACTCAATTTATCCGGGGGCCCCGGGAGGCAGAGTCTGGGTGAGGCTGGGCCGCATCAGGATTTCCCCAAGAAAATCGCTGATAAAACATTCCAATGTTCTCAAATATCTTTATTTATAACAAAACAATGAATTAAATAATTACATTTAAAAGATGAATTAAAAAAATCAATCATTAATAAATAAAATAACAACAATGACCAAACAGCAGAAACAGACGACTGAAGAAACCACATATTGACCGACTACAGCAGTGTTTCTGAAGTGGTGGGGCGCGCCCCCCTGG
>NC_050525.1:1837414-1917143 GCF_002922805.2 Oryzias melastigma | reverse complement strand
GGGATAAAAAAAACCTAAAACTCCATTTGGTAGCAGAAAGTTTACAGTGAACCAAAGAACTGAATCTCTGAGAAAAGACAGAACTCATCACTACTGTGGAGGGAAACAAGGAAAGACTGTTTTTACTTTGTCTGAAAGTTTTGGAAGGATTCTAAAAAAAAAGAGAAAAATTAATAAAACAGATTATTTAGGAGTTTTTTTTTAATTTAATGATAATAAAGGTACAATAATTTGAGGAGATATAAGTTAAATTTGAGCAAATTAACTCATACATTTACAGCAGAAAGTTGTGGGGGGGGTGTGAAAGAATAAGTTCTTCATGGGGGGACTAAGAGAAAATACCTGAGAAACTCTGGACCAGAGAAAACAATATTTTAATTCATTTTCAAATGTCTGTATTAACAGCTCCTCCTTCATTTCTGAGCTGAGAGCAGCGCGCTCACTGAGGTTCTGCTCGTGCGCGCCCATCACTCACGCACGCAGAAGTATTCAGTCTCTCTGGTGAGGACTTTTTCTGCTCGTGGAGGAGGAAAAAGCGCTCGCGAGGGTCTGATATGTCCGCACAGAATGTTTGATGCGTGCGCGGAGATTTATTATTTCTGTATGGAGTTTTGACATAAATAAAACTCCATATGTGTCGCCCAATTATTCTAAGTGAGAAATCCAGCTCCTCCCACACCCGGCGCGGCGTCAGAATCACGCTTTTTGACAAGCAAATTTGTCATGCAGCAAAAGAGGGGAAGGGCGCGTGAATAACCTTCAGTATGTAAGCACTTCCAGCAGCTTCATGGCTCCTCCTCCGCCCAGCTGATTGGAGGAATGAATGAATGAATGAATGAGTGAGGATTTACTGGACAGCCCGCCGATGTCCCGCCTCCAGAGCCATATACCTCACCGTGATTGGTTCGTTCAGCTCTGCACACAACAACTGTCATTCATGTCAACCTTGCGGGCCGCACTAACAGTAATCTTTCATATAAAGACGGGGGGGCCCAAATTATCCAACTCGCGGCTTGCGGGTCATCTGCGGCCCGCGGGCCGCGAGTTTGAGACCCCTGCCGTAAAGTGTCCTTGGGTATTTTGAAAGGCGCTTCAAATGAAATGTGTTATTATTATTAGGTAGGATTTAAGATGTTTTAAGCCTGTAAAACTCCTCGCTACACTCTTTTTTTATACCTTTCTTAGACAGACATGAGCATTTTCACAAGTCTCTCTCTTGTTTAAACTCTCAAAAGTTTAAACCTTTGTAGAAACTAAAGTCCAGTGTTATAAAATGAAAACAAAGATCTGATTGTGATTAAAGATTTATATAGATGTGTCAAGTTGAACACATTATGTACATTATACACAGCACGGAGGAGATTGATCAATAAAGTCAACAGCCAATCAGAACCAGGAACACAGTGTTTTATAAAAAAGGATGTAAAATTATACTAAAAAAAAAAAAAAAAATCTGCACAAGACTACAAAAGGTGAACTGTGGTAGTGAAGGAGTGCTGTATAACCTTGCTGTACGATCCTTTAGTCCTATCAGGGACGTCATGTTACCACTTAGTTTTGACTGTCTTTGGTTGTCCTGCACCAGAACTCTTCGTCTTTCTGACTCCCATCTTGTTTTCAGAGAGCATCCGCCACACAATAATCCCTTTTACCTAAGCTGGCAGATCTCCTGTCTGCAGTCAGGACAATCAAAGACCTGCAGACCGGGTTCTCCCCTTTTTTCATTTTGGCCAGACACCCCACAGGAGACCGAGCACGTCTTAAAAAGAGTAGCTGAAAGCTAGCGGTGAGCAGACAGACTTTCAGACCTTTTGATGGTCGCATCGTGTAAAGCTTAGTTCCTGTCCCGCAGGTTCCCTGAGCAAGTCCTCTGCAGCCATTCTACAAAACCCACTTCTCACATCATGAGAGGTCCCAGCTCCAGCTTCCAAGCTTTCCACTGTTTTACTCTGTAAGCAAAGAGAAAGACTGAACCAGAGCTTCTTCCATACCTCTATGACTTCTCCCTTTGTTTGTTCCTCCAAGCTGAGAGATATGGAAGAAATTGTGTCTTTAAATTCAGATGTTACTACTGCTTGATGACATCATAAATAGTCGCCAGTCATCTGACATAGCTGCCAGCGCACAGAAAAAGTCATTCCTTACATTAAATGTAAACTTCTGCACTTCAGAGTTCACCCACAGGAAGAAAAGTGCTTCTCCTCAGTGCTCCAAGCGCAAGGCGGATCCCTCTGCTGGCAGAGGGATAGCCAGCCCCAAGTCCCAGATTCAACAGGAGCAATAGAGAAGAGCTAGAGGGGTGGGGAAGCATTTCAGATTCAGCTGAAGACAGATGATTCAGAAATGTTAAAGATCTTTTGGTTTCCGTCCTAGGCTTGATTCACTTGTTACACTGTTCTTAACATTCTTGTTCAGCTGAGGATTTCTACCATGTCAGACTGTAAAGAGGCGAGGCCAGCTGCCCCGCACCAGAAAACCAAAAAACAGACAGCACTGAAGTAACCCAGTGCTTATTAGACCAACAGTTTGCTAATGGTATTTAGTCCAGCGTTCTCCTACCCTCGTGGATGGACTACACTCCAATGAAGCAGATGAAGTGAGTTTGCAGACCTGGGAATGACTGGCAGGGAAATGGAGGCTAGGGGAGGTCAAGCCTGGCAGCCTTGTCTCTCCAGTTTGCCTTCCCTCCTCACTCCATCCTGCCAGCTCATTAAGGCCTACAAATGGCACATCAGCTCGGCTGTGTTTGCTTCAACCCCAGACCCCAGCTAAATTGGCAGGCTTAGCAGCATTTGCTGAAAGCTCAGGGTTCCCTTTTGGGTTTATTTGAAGCCGACATGGCAGCCCCCCCTCCCCCCATCGTGGCGGTGGCAGGCGTTCAAGCAGACAGCAGTCCCGAGCAGGGGGAGTCTGCTGGATCAGGGGAGGGCATGGAGCTCGGGTTGAATCACTCCCGTTTAGTCTCTGCGGCAAGGGGTGAAATGCCATCATTATCCGGCTGCCTATCAAATAAATTGGCAATTACGGGCCTGGGATTGCGAGTAAACAGCATGTTACTCCTTTTTTTTTTCCAGCCAAGGCTCTTGATTAGTGGCGGGTGCAATAGAGAGGAGCTCCACAGTACTGGGTTTGAGCCCGCCAGTGACTGTTAGCCAGCCTGATGAGAGGCACAAGAAACAGTCTGTAATGAGTTCACCCCTATATATCAGTGACTGTTTTCATGGTCAGACAAAGCTTCCTGTTGTGTCCTGCTTTACTGAGGATTCTGTCCAACACGCTGAAGCCCAGCTTCAGCAACCTTTATTCAGTTTAGGAAGTGAGTCATAGTGCTGTGAAAACGGCGATGCTTGTCTGTTTTTGCATATTGTAATGAGAGGATAATGTATTGGAGACAGTACCTGTTGTTTCCTCAGACTCATCAAAGTTTTGTGAATGCACTGGGTTCATTGGAATCTTTCCTAGGATGTATTGGATCCTCTTACACCAAAATGTTTTTTTTCCCCTTTGAATTTTTTATAGCAAAACATCTGGAAAACATCTTGTTAAAAGTCAAGCATATACCGTACACTTTTCCAGAGCGTTTGAAGTGGCTACATCTCAAACACAGCTAAATTCTTTCTAAAGGCTTGTAAAACGGAGCTCCATTATTATTGGTTCTTTGATGAAAACAAAACCACCTCTCTGGAATTTGGTGTGCATGCGGTAAAACCATTTTCAATGCTTAAATTACAGCTCTTAGAAACTGATAAGTGTCATAAAGTTTACTTGATTTTGTGAATAGCACTATTATGATTCAATCTGCTGGCATAAATACGGTTGTTGTGTAATGTTTCAAGCTGGAGCTGGGAGTGAGGTCATTGGCATGAGCTTCTTGTCTGATCTGGATCTCTAAGTCCAAGCTTATGTAATATGAACAGAAACTGGTCTTCGTTACATCAAGTCCATCCGACCACCTCAGTACTTTCTCCAATTATTTCCTGACACTGGGATGTAAATGGGGTCACAGTTCTGCTACATGTCCAGATATGCTGGCCAATTTGCTCTGACACTGAACTAGTAATTGCTTGCATCAATTATCTGTCTCTCTTTCTGTGCCTCGCAATTATTCGAAATGTTTCTTATTAGAGGCAAGCATTTAGATATGGCAGTAGGAATGTTGTACCTATAATTAGCTCATTATCATGGGATTGTACCATTGACTGTATAATCACTGGACAGCTCAACCCCTCCCTCCTCCTGTGCCAAACAGGAAGTACCTGCAGGCTCAAAGAAGCCACAGACTCATATTGAGAAATAGACAGTTATTACTCAGTCTATTTGTCAGAATAACCATACTTGCTCTGAGACATTTTTCTTAACACCTTTTTACTTATCTTATTTTTTATTTAAGTTATAAACCCACCAATCAGATGTCTCGGTAAGAGCATGTCGTACCTGCTGGCCCCTCCTCCAATGTTTAATTGACAGCTTCTCCCGAGACGCTTTCAGCGGAAGGGGTGTGGACTTAGGACAAGCTCACGCATGGTGATTAGTTGACTCAAACCGACTTGGACCAATCACTGTCATCTGGCTCAAAATGGCAGCACCCCTATTGAGGAAAAATGGTGACGGGTTTTTCCTTATTTCGTGAGAGCTGTATGTAAGGCGTTTTCTATGTGGGACATCACACTCTGCTTCGTCCAGTGATTATATATGTCTATGGATTGTACTCTGCAGTGACTCCAGCTTATGCAAGGAGATGTCATCAAGCTGTATTAAATAAACCTATCAGTTGTTGACTATTTTTTTACCTTAATGAATTTTCCTTTCATGGGATATTTTAATTTCATTTTTAAATGACCGTTGTTACACTACAAGCTAAATGTATTCACCTAACATGCTTAAACCACTTCTGTTAAAGCCCATTGAAAGTGTTAGTCATCAACACATCCAGGAGAACCAATCAGGGAATTGCACATTTCAACATGTATACCAACAGAACCAGATTTCAATGCATACCGGCACATTTAGAAAAAGTCTTTATTCGGGAGTGTGAGTTCTGCTTAGAGTCACCAAGTCAATTCAGTCACCTTTTTCACGATGTGGATGTTGTTAGTAAACAGTGATTGGTCCAAGTCTGTCTGAGTCAACATTTTTATGGCAACCACTCTCATCAATCAGGAGTGAGCTTGTCGAAAAGCCACACCATTCTGCTTGAAAACAGGCCAGATACTCAAAGTCTGTCATTCTAATGTTTCAAACGTTTAACACAAGACCACACACTTTATTGAGGCTGCTGGCTGGTCCGATTTATTTCTTAAACAACTTGCACTGCAGAAAAATATGAAAAAAAAGTGAAGATTATCAAGAAGATGGTAAAAAAATTATCAAAGCAAGAATGGTTCTTCTGACAAATAGAGCTAGATATATGGCAGTAATGCCAATGTGAATGCTGTAAACTGAATGTGGCCTCTGACAGCTGACAATGCTAAAGCCGGAAGCTTGCTAAATATTGGCTAAATGAAAGATTTACCGCCCCCCCTAAAAAAAGGAACAATTTCTCATTTTCCCAAAACAGCCAGCATATTGATAAAATATTGGTTAAACTCAAAATTTCCTAAAAAATTGGAAAAAAATATCAAAATTAAACAAAACAGGTAGCATAATGTTACAAATATTAGCTTAACTCCAAATTTTCCTAAAAAGGTGAAACATGTCTAAATTAGCCAAAACAGCTGGCATAATGCTAAAATATCAGCTAAACTCCAAATTACCTTAAAAAACTGAAAAAATGTCTATTTTCACCAATATTTTAAGATTTTGTTAAAATATTAGTTGAACTCCAAATTAGCCTAGAAAAATGGAAAAAAACTCTAAATTTGTCAGAAACAGCTGATGTGATTGAGTTTTTACGTGCCAAAAAAACGTACAGAAAGGAGATTCAGTATAGTGTGATTGTTGTAAAGCATTCACACAATGACTGAGTAACAGCTGTTTATTTCTTCATAAAAGTCTTTGGGGTTGTGGCTTCTTGAAGCCAGCGAGTACTTCCTATTAGGAACACGAGAGGGGAGGGGTTTCTCAGTCCAGTTCTCTTATAGAGATAATGCATTGTGATCAGATTATTTATACAAACTGAGTTTCCTCATAATTCAGAAACGTGTGGTACAGACAGAACTCCTGTGTCGGTCGCTAATTCTTTCTGACTTCCCACAGAACAGTCGTAAAAACTTTACTTTTTCTCTTCTGATTTATTATACCTGGTTGCTTGATTGCACAGCCAGCTTTCTAAAAGATCTTAACATAAGATTTCTAGACTTCCCTACACCTCCATCAGCCTGATGAATAGTCTGGCTCTGAGGAATGGCCAGACAGGCTTATTACCACCTCTGACACTTGAAATCAAGGCCCCTTTTTCTCTTCTGTCTGTCGTCTTTATTGTTTGTTCCCGTTTTCGCTTTCACTGCCTGCAGCTGAGTCATCAGGAAGAGAGTGTGACACTTTCTGACACGGCAGTCTGACAAAATTATGCTTTGCCTCCATCGCCCTGCCAGCACCCTGAAGCCAGCTGTCTGTCAGGGACCTCCCAGAGGTCTGTAGATGGCTCAAGTGTGCCAGCACCAGGAGCACCTCTGAATTTCTGCCCACATTTACAAAACATTAACTCAAATTTCATGGCATCTGCACTCCATGGTAATAGATATTATGTGAGAAACTTCCATGCTGAAAGATTTCTGGTTCTTGACTGGTAGATATGCCTGACTGACAACTAAATAAACATAAACATTTGTTGTGCTTTTTTTAGCCTTATGTTGATGCAAATGAGCAACATAAACACACTGATTCCCGTAAATTCAGAGGGACATTGGTGAGATACAAACCATGATCCCGACTGAACCCTACTCTTCTCCACTGTGGATGAGAAATCTATTCTCATGGAAGATTAATGCACTGGAAAAGTGGTGTTGAATGTCATTGTTGGAGGTTGAAAGTATTGAGCGGCTGAATCCTATCCATATGTTTTCAGGAAGAACATAAATAGGCTCAGCCGGAATCCATTTTGACTTATCAAGCTTAAACCAGTGCCAGAGCCATGCGATACTTGCCAAGTGTTCAGGCTCTGAGGCTTCCAATAACAAATCCTATTTCGCATAATTTCTCTTGAAATTGGCTATGGCTTTGCACTGCCACCTTGTTTTTTTTTTGTATGTGTCCCCCTCTCAGCTCCATTTTACTGTGCTGTCCCTGTTACTGGAACCGGGAGCCGCACAGTTCTGATTTCATACCCTGTTCTGTTGGGGGAGTCTCTCCTCTCTTTGTTCCAGCTCTTTCAGTGTGGAAGCTGCTCCGGTGGGGTATGTTGAATAAGTGGAGCCCGGAGGAATCTCTACAAAGGTCTCACTCTGATTGGATACATGCAGAACCCAAGGAGAGAACACTGGTTGCCATAGCAATAAGAGCAATGTGGGAACAGGCTGCATGAAAAAGGAAGTGGTGGTTTCTTTTGTGATTGTAGGTCTTAATCGACTGACTTTCTTTTTTTGAGAATACACACTGTTCAGCACACTCACAAACACAAGTACGCAAACGTTGCTATGTTCAGCTTTTTTTGTTGCAGAGAAATGATAGAAACATCTCACCATTGTCCTTAAAACCTTCCCTTTGTGTTGCACTCTTGTCTGACTTGGAAAATCTTGGTTTATTTCTTCCACCTATAAAATTTAGGTCATGAAATTAACCCAAAGAATAATGAAAATCCCTCCATGGACCACATGCCTGTGAATGTGTGTGTAGTTTTTATATACGTCAGTCCCTGGTGAGTTTTCTGTGTTTGGATCACAGTTTAGCTGCTGGGTATCAGAGCTGTGTGGGAGGCTCAGCTTTTGTTTGCTCTGTCAGTTTTTGATGAGTTTGTTTGAAGGGGACAGAGGACCAAGAATGCTGGAGATACACAGGAGAGACACTTGGGTCACATAGTCCATAAGTTAAATAAAGTCTCTGCAGAATGCCTGTGTTTCAGCTCTGACATGAAATCTCCATCAGGGACACTGTGTAGGTTGAAAGACATCTTTTTTATAGTAGGTTGGTTGTGTATGTTATCTGGTATGACTGGGATAAGAAAAGGTCATCAATTTTATTTTTAAATGGGAATTTTGTAGTTGAAGGTAAACTGTGTACTGTGGACTCATTTATGACGCCATATATGTCATTTTAAAGAGAGTCAGTTTGACCTAAATCACTTCTAATGTCTATCTGAGGGGCCTACAAATGTCAGTCATCACATAAATAGAAAATATCCGTGAAAAAAAGGGATTGACAGAGTATTGCTGGAAAAAAATACATTTTGTTTAGCACTATTTCAATATTATTCATATTCTACACTTTCTAATGGTAGATGAACACATATTGGTTCATATTGAGGAAGGACATTTTCTAGTGTACTATAGGCAGTAGGCAGAATAACTGAATGGGAGTGGATATCGCTCCATTTTTCTTAAGTGTAAAGTCCCTTAAACCACAGAACAACAGTAGCAAAGATAGATAAAAAGACAGACAGACAGACGATGAATGGAAGAGTGGAAAAGCAGTTGGAGAAGTGTATTCCAGAGACATTATTTCCCTGAAGTCACAGGCTTAAGTCAAATTTGAAAGAGAAATGAGATTGTGAAGTTGAAAAAATCTTGGAAAAACAGAGGAGTTCATGAGTAGAAATATACCATTTTCATTTATTTCTGCTCCGGTGAGAGATAAACAGCCTTTTGGTAAATACAGACAGCTATGAGAAATTATTTTGTGGGGTTGCTGGAATATTGTTTGTAATGTATACTTATCCATCTGTAATAGAGGGCAGGCTGCAGAATTCCACTGGATCGCTACTGAAGTGTTGTCTTTAAGGACCTGCAGGTCATTCTTTCAGACAGTTCCATTTCTAATAGACAAACAAAAAACCCAGCAAAACCAAAAACATGTGCATTTTACATTATGAAAAATAATGGCTTCCCGGGATAAATGTACTTGTTGTTCTATGGGATATTTTAGGGGATAATTGTAAAAACAGGAATGGTTTGGTTCAGTGAAAATGTTCAGAGCAGCTATCGAGACAAGTAGTTTCAGCTTTCAAAATAAGAGCGGCCAGGCAAAAAAAAAAAAAAAAAAAATTCTGGGTGAATGTATTTATAACATTACATGGAAATAGTCACTTTCATATTTTTGGCAACAGCTTCCAATTAAATTAATCATGTTTTAACTTTATTTTCCCGCTGATCGGAAACAGTTCTGATCAAAAACAAAGAGGAGTGATGTTAGAACCACGGCTGAGCTAGCAGCAGCTCACTGACCGCAGTAGAAAACATTACAACAGGAAGAAGTTTGACTTTAAAGTCAGACACGCTGGAATTGTCTGATTTTTGATCTGTTTACAGGATTATGTGAGAACGGAAATTTAGACAACTTTGAACTGGTGAGAAAAGATCTTCTGCAATGCTAGCAATAGCGTTAGCATTAGTACAGATTAAAAGAATAAAATCATAATTACCTTCATAATTAAACAAGCAGCATTCAGTGAAGTACCTGTAACCTTTGTCTAACTTTAACCGGGTTGTCAGAGAGAAATAATCCACATCTCTGGTGATGTCACACTCACCAAAGTCCCATTACATGTCCAGTTGTTTTCTGTATTTGACCCCTCCACTGGGGGAGTGGGGAGCTGCAGCCACAGCCGCGTTCTGGAACCGTTTATTTATTTTTGTGAAACCATGACCTGAAAATGCTTGGGACCACTGCTGTACACCAACAAAAACCAACATACAGAAACGCTGTTCACTAATGAAATAAAAACAAACTAAGGTAAAGAAAAGTCAGGTACAAAGATACTGTGACACCCTTTGTAATATATTTGCTGCACTTATTTTTAAACAGGGACTCAAATAGTTTTTTTTCTACAGTGACATCATCGGTCTATCAAAAGTTGTTGTAGGAATGTTTCTGCGATCCATAAACATCCAGATTGAGATTGAACTGCAGAACAGTTTGTTTAGTTTTCTTCTATTAGGTTAATGCCTGACTTTGTCTTAGACCCTTTTCAGATCTTCTTTCTGCTTTTGGCCATTCTGTTACCGATGTGCTGCTATGCTGAGCCAGTGGGCTGTGTAACATTTTAGTTGTGAACCACCTTCAGCTCTACAGCAGAGCCTTACTTCTGACTCATTAAATCCCTGAAAAGTTCAGAGGCTCCTCAGCTGTAAAACAAGCCCCACTTGTCAACACTGCAATACCAACCTCCTTGAAATGTTTGTGCTGAGATGCTTGGTGTGGCTTTAACCAGACATGGTGCTTGTTATGGTTTATGGCCAAACATGTTCATTTCCTTTTCGCTTGTTAAAAGGCTGTGGCTTGGGACCACTTTGTGGTTTTCTTTCATACTACAAATGTTAAAAAAAAAAAAAAGTAGATCTTTGGTTAAACTGATTTCCAAGTTGTTTCCTAGTTTTTCTATCTCCTCTTGACTTTTGAGAACTTTACAGATCCACAAGAACAGGATATGACAGAATACTTGAACTATGACAAATAAGGATATGATGTTGTTCGCCTTTCGACATAGGAATATTCCTTCAAGAGTCGCCACAGTGAATCAGCTTTTACTGACCGGTACATTTTAGCTTTAGCAGAGATTTTCAAGCTGGAAACCCTTTTCGAAACAACCCTGTATTTTATGTGTCTGGGGACCGGCACGGGCAGATCCAGACCCGGGCCCCCATGTGGTCACACAGGTAACAATAGTATGAAGGGTCTTGCATAAGGACCAACACTAGATTCAGCCCACTGGGAAATGGTGGGCTGGTTTCACACAAACTCCGTCTATACTAAAGGTGAGGTAGAAAACTTAAAGGGGCCGTACCATAAAAATTCTTTTTTTCGTAATTCTTCTTTTTGAGCTTTTAAGTGCATTATACTGTTCAGTCCTCAGTATAAAGAACTCCAAAGCGGTATTTTGATCAGATCTGAGTAATCCTCTAAAAACCTGCACTCTTAGTAGCAACCCCTCCCATACCCACGAAAACGAGGATGTTGTATCGTGCTGACATCAGCACAATGTGAACCGCCCCTTCACGAAGAGTCTGCTTTGCCAGCAGCGTTCCCAGGGTAAAACAAACCGAATTCCCCCCCAATCCCTAACTACTAAAAACTATATAGTGCAGGACAATATAGGACCCTGGATTTTAAAGGTAATTCAGAAACCATGCTCACTAGTTTTCTTTTGTTTTTCTAAACACGGGATATGACGTCACCGATGTTATGAAGTGAAAATCGAATAAATATGAACATTTCCTGATGTTTATTGATGACTTCACTGTGTTCTGATGGTAAAATTGTAGATGGTTTATGCAAATATTACGCACGTTTTTTTGTTGGAAGTTGTTCAGCCGCAATGCATTGTGGTCTATATTTGCTAATCTAGTGAGCATCAATGCACACTAGTTTTTTCCAGAGACTTCTGGGAAATTTTGAGTGCACTCGATTTTGGAATTAGTAGATTTAGACAGCACCAGAAAATGGTGAATGCACTATGTAGTGCACTACATAGTCATTAGAGGGGCAATTTAAACACAACCCTGGACTTCATCCAGCTACCATGCCGTTACCATGACGTCAGACAAACACCTTGACTTATTCTACCGTATATACCGTTACCGTGGTGACAAACACCTGGACTTATTCGAGCGTTTACACCATTACCCCGACGACAGACATACATCTGGACTTATTCTTGCATTTACACCGTTACTATGGCTACAGACAAACACCTGGACTGTCTCCAGCTGCCACACTGTTACCATGGCGACAGACAAACACCTGGGTTGTGTCCGAATTCCCCCTCAACCCCTAACTACTAAAAAACTATTTAGTGCACGTAACATACTGCAATAGTATTCTTGCTCATTTATGTTCAAGTCTGCCTAACAAAATAAACTTCAAGTATACTAGTTTTTGGCAAGGGTCAACTTATAATTATATTCTGACTTTTTGAGGATAAGTGCGTTAATTAAGAATGACGGTCAAGTGCATTATTTCTCTAAAATAAGTGACAGACTTCCAAGTAATTCTTCCTGTCATCCATGGTCAGCCATGAAACACTTGTCACATACCGCTCTGACTATAGTTGGTATTGATGCTGGAAATGAATAACTGTACAGAGTAAGACGATTAGTATTTCCCAGGAGGGCATCCTCCTACCACATTCCCTCCTAAAAAGCCGTGTTGATCTTCTTAGGAGGCTCGTTTTATATGCAGGCGAATCCCATCTCTGACTTTAATATGTGGTAAGTAAAATAAACTGCCAGGCATCATAAAGAGAAAAGATTGGACTTTGCATTATTGAGGGGGTGGAATTGAAGCTAAGATTTTTTTTTTCTTTTGTGTTACAGAAATCCTAATTTGCTTTGCTGAACATTACAAATTTGTTTGTGGATCCTGGCAAATACACGCTGCTGTCCTGGAAAAAACAGAGTTTGGTTGTTTATAATCTGAAAGTCACTCAAGAAGATCGATTCTGTCTTTTTCATCTAACTATGTCTTAGATCAACAATGGAGAACTTAAATTTACAATAACATGTGATGATGTTTATGGCTGCTGCTGGTGTTCTGCATCCGATGCGTCATTCTGCTCACCTGATGATCTTGATCAGCACCTGCCAGGTATTTAAGTCAGAGGAGGCCGGCAGACAGAACAGAGCAGGAGGCTGAGGAGCAGCAGGTGTTTGAGTTGTGCTGGTTTGTTCTGTTCTCTTTTTCTTCTGTCTTCAGCAGTCTTACGCTGCTGGGTTTTGTTATTTTAGTTTTGGGATTGGACCTTGGTAGTCTTGATTTGCAGGCTTTGTTTCTTTGTTTTTGTTTGGTAGACCTTATTAGATAGTGTTAGCAGGGAGCTGCTGACTCCGACTGTCAACATGACTGGGTCAGTAGTCTCCCTGACTTATTTTATATTTGGCCGAGGAGGTTCCAATCCCTTTCTTTTGCATTTTTATTTTAACCAACACACTAACCATTTCATTTTGTTTCTTTACAGGGCACAGTTTCCTCTATTCTTTAATAAAACTGTGTTTTTCATCTTCCTTTTGTCCAGCTTTTCATTTGTTACAGTCTGTTTTTGGTGATCACCTAGACTTCAGACAGGTTTACCTGTGACACCATTAAGAAAAATACATTGATGATGCAAGGAACCGGCTCTTTCCTTCTATAAAAGGATGGGCTGAGCAGCAGCCAGGGGCCACTCCTATTCATCCATTCAATAACTCATCATCAGGTGTGCAAACTAAGAGAAACATGGCTCCCCAGCCCTTAGGAGTGAGTTAAGCTCTGCATGTTACAAACGTTAATGTTACTAATAAGGAATAGTCATATTGGTGCAATGGCAACTGCCTGCTGAAACGAAGTCTTGAAATACCCTAAAAAAACTTTAAGAAAGAATCGGCAGCTTCTTATTTCAGCAAATATTTTTTAAGTTCATTAGGAAAACTGCCATTCTTTTAACAAACTGTTTCTCAAAGGTAAAAAAAGAAATGTACCAACATTTTCTGCCAGTTATTAAGTTAAAAAAGTGTGTTAAATCTTGAAAACACAAACCTGGGTAATACATTTTCTGCAGCTACTCTGAAAAAGGTAAACTATCTTTTGGAAAGGACAAGTCCAAGTACAGTTTTATGGTGGACATTTTTGGAAAACCTTGGAAATCAAATTCAAAGAAAACAAAAGTTAGAAAATTGCGACTGAGGTTCACTGTATTTCATTAATTTGATTTCTTTCAAATACAATCTATCAAAAAGTAATCTTTTTCCAGCAGTAAATCTTCTAACTTATCATGGGGCGACTTATGGACATTTTTTGTTTGTTTGTTGTATGTTTGTTAAAAAGTAGCAGCAAGAATCAAAGGATCAAATGTAAGGTCATGAAACTTTGCATGTAACTGTACACGTATGTTTTGACGTGGCCTGTGGAGCATAGTGTAAAATAACTGGTAAACAAATTTGATCATTTCTCTCTTAGAGGTTGAAAAGGAGCCACAGCAGCTGCGGTTGGTTGTAGGTGAGGTCAGAGTGCACTGCACAGGCACATAGAACTGGGGATTGGATTGGATTAACCTTGGGATGCCCCTTTTGGCCCAGAGCCGAGGCTGCCAGAAAAAGTGGAATTAGCTGATCCAGTCGGGGCCATCTGATTCTAAGCCCTGTCCAATTACACTCTTATCTCATGGCCAAATGAGATCAATTTATAGAGGGCAGGGAGTCCTGGCAGCCTAGTCATGGTGTGATAATCTGCAACAGGAAACATGTCACTTAACTCCTCTGTGTGCAAGCAGAGCCCCGCCATGTGTTCAGAGAACCACTCGCTGTCATGAGTACAGACTGGAGCTGGACCTTATGCATAGTGGCTGTGTGGTACATTTCGGTGCATTGGGCTGCACCATGTAAAGTGAATAGCATGATTAATTCCAGTCTTGGCACTAATGCTTGGACATTCTGGGTTTTTCTCTGTAGAGGAAAAACTATTAGAGAGGGAAATATGGGTAATTGCTTTTTTGTATTAAGCATTACAGGAATGTTCAAACAGTTATAACATTTAGGAACTACTTTACCAATCTCATTAAGTCCACAGCCAATTAGCCCGCCAATTAGGAGAGAATACAAAAGTTTGGCATTTAGAGGTGTAATTATGAAAATGATTAACCTCTTTGTGTGCCACAAAAGCAGACGATTGGTTCTGTTCGCTGACTCTTTGGACAAAGTCTCATTTAACTGAATCACAATCTGGTGTTTGAACTTCCGCTTTAGATGATTTGTTTCTGTAACATAAAATATCTATTCCTGGTGCTAGGAGCACAAATCCTAAAGTGTGACAGTGGAAAATATGACTTGTTAATGTTCCCCTCACACTTATTTGTGACATAAAGCTGCCATAATCTAGAAATTTGTAATAGAAATAGTTGCCCTCTGAAAACAAAGATTTGGCTAAGTAAAAGAGGGAAAATGTATTCCTGGTAGTTCTGCCACACTGGTGCTTGTATCGCACCGCTGGTGTATGGCTTAGCCATCTGGAGGACTGTTCTGTGCCCCAATATGACTGGGATGGGAGCCATTTTGATGAATTTATGTTGAGCTATTTCTTCTCATTCTTGTGTTGTGGGGACAAGTGTTCATTGGAGAACGATAGCTGGCTTTGACAGAGTTGCTGTCATCAGTCGAGCCCTGCCAATTGTATGTCCATGGCTAGCACTCCCCTCCACCTGTCTATGACAACGCTACCTCTTTTCGGTTCAGATTAAAGTCCCCTTAAACTCAGCGCAGCAGGCGGGCGGCACCAGGACATCCAGCCTCACAGGCACATTGACAATCAGCACTCAGCTTTAAAACACTAATGACCACTGGGAGGGAAGGAGCGGCTGTTAGCGGCCTTCATAAAGACACCAGCAGTGGCAGATAGAACTGGAGGGAAATCTCAGGACAGAAGGAAGTGGGCTGGCACATTTTGGGGGTGGGGCTCGCACAGCGTTGACTAGATTAGTTTCCAGGGGGCAGAGCTGTAGTCGGTTTGGGAAAATATCACAGCCCATTAGTTAGGAGCAATGAAATGGAGTCAACTTCTGGGACTCCATTAGGAACGCTGCGCTTAGGCAGACAGCGTCCCTCTGTGTGATGTTGCTATTCTGGAAGGATTGAGCGCAGAGATATAATTGGACTGGGGAAATCAAGCAAGTTTCAGTAGTCCTAGCGGGGCTCTCAGACAGAAAATGAGAACACAGGCCTTTGTATTTTCACACCCTCTCTGTGTTAGCTTTGCAGTGTTTTGAAAAACCAGCAGCCAGTGGATTTTTCTTTATATTTCAGTCCGTTTTCCCAGTCTCTTCATTGTGCAGCTGTGCTTCTATCTTTGCCCACCACACTTTTTCTTGGTTTTACCATTTGATTAAGAAAAGGGTTTTTGTGTGTTTGGCTTCAGCTCTAGCTAACCCTTAAACTAAACCGTATGCATTTATTCATCTAATCTCCAAGCACTGATGAGATGAAGGATTGTTCATCCAGTAATAAAAATGATCAAGCTGCTCGCAAAGCTTTGAAAGGCTGTTTACCAGAAATCAGTGCCAAGACACTGCTCTAGTTCTGAGTACACAATTACGACCATGAAAAATAGTCAATTGCTGTTTTTTTTTTTTTCCCACCTTCAGTGTTTCATCCCAGTTGTGCATGCAGAGCTTGTTTACATTGGATTACTGCTTTAGTCAGACTATACGTCGCATCAGAGAATAACTTTAGTGAACTTTAGTGAGAGTGCAACGCTTCTGAACAAATTCACAAGCATGGCGTAATGCTGGGTTCACACCCAAAGCAATACACATGTCTAATTTGCATCCGCTGTCAATGACCATCAAATTCGCTCAATGCTTGTCCTGAAATGTGTTCATAAACTAGACACTCCTGTTGCATGTGGGAGGAGCTATGTTAATTTTTTAACTTCATCAATACATGGAAGTGTTGACTGTATATCTCATTTACAATGAATGGAAGACATGGATGATATTAAGAGATCAGGTTGATTCATCTTGAACAGCTCTGCAAAAGCCTTGCTAATCACGTCTCCATGTTTGGGTTCACCAGATCATTCAGTCTTTCGTTTTTAACCATCTACTGCGTCTGAATGGCGGCACTTTCAGTGGTACTTCCGTATCTCTGTTTGATGACTTGCTGTCCCGCATTAGTCCGAGGAAGGAAAAATAAAAACAAGAATAATAAGGTCTCAATACAAGTAAGAAAAATATCATAAAGTTCAGAAGTAGAAATAGATTGTCCTCCACGTTTGCTTTGTACGGTGCTGCTTCGTCTGGGTGGCTGTGAGTAGCAAATAGTAACACACACACCTGCAGCTAAAAGGCAACTGGTTAGGAGTGGGAAATTAACAAATATATTCTCTTATATTTCTTTTTTCATATATAAGTTGCTCCTGAGTATAAGTCACATGCAAAATACTGCAACTTATAAAAAAAAAAAACAGAAAACAATACTTAGAGGCACACTTTGTGGATGGCAGAAAACAGGCTCGGTTGTTCAGATAGTTGATATACATTCATTTGGTACCATCAACCCGCTACATTTCAATGTAACACAATTAATTTGATTTGCTCCGAATAGAACTCGCCTGTTCTAAATAAAGATATTTGCTGACAATTGCCAACAAAAAAACAAAGAAAAATATTATCTTTACATTTTGTAATGACATCCGTTAACAGATGAGGAAATGTCCTCTATATCAGTGGTCCCCAAACACCGGGCCGCGGACCGGTACCGGGCCGCAGACCCATTGCCACCGGGCCGCGGAGGAATTTAGGGACTTTTTTTTTTTTGAGTCAGAAATCTTTTATTTTGAAAATCAACCGGGTTTTCTCGATTATATTGAGCGCTAAAAGCAGTCCAGCGGCGTGTCACACGAGAAAAGTTGCATGTGGAACCTTTCTCCGCGAATGGATGGAATTAGTGCAGGAACAGAAGAACAGACGGAAAACAACTGCGGTCAAGTGAGCCGCTGTTCGCTCAGCCGCAGTCAAGCCAGCCGCGCTATAAAAAAGTCATGCGCCCGTATTAAACGGTTTACGGCAGAGCATGAAACTCGGTGGAAGAGCTTTCTGTTGGAGCATTAGAACGTTAGATGTGCTCGGAGTAAAATGAAAAAGAGAAATAAAATTCTATAACAAAACTACGTATTCTATCAGTGCATATTTGTACTAATAATCTGTTATTTATTATGTCCTTTCTAAAAAGAAATGTTTAGAGTTTTCGATAATGAAGTTAAATAAAGTCATTTTAAAAATAAATGAGTCCATAATTCCAGGCCTTAGACAGAAAATGTTTGTTCTACAGGTCACCCTCTATTACCTCAAGGAGACTTGTGTACTTTTACTGTATAGTTTTTGAAAAAATAGTACTTAAACTTTGCATTTTTGACGAGAAATATGTTACAGTGGTCATCTTTGAATGTAAATAAATAGATTTTGGTCCATAATTCCAGGGCTTGGATACTATATCCTTGTTCTACAGGTCACCCTCTATTACCTCACCTTGTGTACTTTTAATGTACAGTTTTTGAAAAAAATGTCTTTAAACTTTGCATTTTTGACAAGAAAGCCATTTGTGAATTTGAATAAAAAGGTTTTCGTCCACAATTCCAGAGCTTGGACACTATATACTTGTTGTACAGGTCACCCTCTATTATCTTACAAAGACTTGTGTACTTTTACTGTACACTCACCCCCGGCCGGGCCACAGAATAACTCCACACTGGCTGACCGGTCCACAGCCCCAAAAAGGTTGGGGACCACTGCTCTATATCATTAAAATAGATGTTGTTGCAACCATTAAAGATGTCAAAGTCTGCGTGTTAAATTGACTGAACCTGTTATAGAAGCCTCATGTTGGTAAATATAGAACATCACAGTTAAAACCCATTTATCAGGTGCTTTCTGGCCAAGTTTTTTTAAGGTTTTGGAAAGAGATCACTTAGGGGTTATCCATTCAGGCTAATTAGTTTAGTTGGGATTAGTAAGTGCAATTGAATTACATGCTTAATGGAGTATGTAGTCATTGGAAGACGATTGCAATCTGTTGCTTGTTTTCTTATGACCAGTTAAATGTGAATATCTGGTTTTTGGTCAGAAGAAACTTAGACTGAATGGTATGTCCTTCAGTATGACACTGCCTGACAAAAAGAGTGCTCTGAATCCCGTTCCCCTTTCCTCTTTGTCCTTTCTATTTATGGAGTTATATTCCCACACATGTGTTGACATTCATGCACCTCTTGGGAACGCATCTCTGTGAATGTTATCAGCACTCTAAAGACAGGCCTTAGCCCTGCAGAAATCCGTAGTAGGTGCTTCTGGCTCCTTTCTTAAAAGACGCACCCCACCTCAACCTTCCACCCCTGACCTGTCTCCAGCCTGAAGAAAGAGCCCCTGACAAGCCCTTTGATGAAAGAAGGAGAAGGCCAGCTTGGAAAGAATGGGTGAAATGGAGGGTAAAAAGGGAGCTAGCCGTTTGAAATGTCTAAGATCTAATCAAGCTTCAGTAGCTGTGCTGCTTTCAAAAGGAGCCCCACCACATTGGAACCAGCAGTCTGTCTGTGTCCAGAAGTCTAACGTCAGCCCCCCATTCTTCAGTCCGTAACCCTCTGGAGCACATCATTTTCATTGGAAACTCAGGCCATAACTCCCCACACACATCAGCAACAACTCCACCAAAAAGGTGCCCTGACAGATGTGTTATCTTTTCAGCCCGTCAGCGCACCCTGGAGATTTGCTGCACTGGCAGTTAGGAAGGGCAGTGCTACGACAGAAACCAGCGAGTAAATGTCAAGTGAACCATGAAGGCTGGATATCATAAGTTCTGTGTGTCACAAGCAGGGAGGTGTCTCTGATTTGTTTTGCACCCAGCTGCTTGACATGGTAGTTTGTGCTCAATTTTCTTTTATCTGAATCCAGGCTTTGAAGGCTCTTGTCTTCTGTGCTGACATCACTGCTGTGTCACTTATGTGGAGAAAAGCAAACTACTGCTAGCATGTTGTCACAATTCTGTAACAATGTCAATATTAGGCCTTAAAAAAGTAGTGCTATTTTTCTGTTGATTTTTCTACTAGACTGCCTTTTGGACCATTTACATTTTCCTCAAAGATTCCTAATTCTGAGATGCTGTAAGAAACAAAAGTCTCTGGATGACTCCTTAACCCTATATAATCATTTGTATCATATTTGATACACACATTTCTGAGACCTCTATCGCATTAGCATATGATCCAAATGTTCCTTTAAAAAAAAACATTGGACTGTGTTTTCTGCCCTGTAGTTCATCGCCATTCCACTAGGGGCAGTAAGAGGGGATTTTTTTTTTCTTGCTCATTTTAAAATGGCTGCTTCCATGGCACTAGTTCCATTGAGCTAAAATTGAATAAAGAACTGATATATTAGACCCCACCATCCTTGCTGGAAGATTGAATGAATATTTTCTAAACGTAGTACACGAGATCTCACAAACTTTCACAAATACCTTTGACCTTCAGCAAAATTCCTCTTTTCAGTTTTTAACTAATGACCAAAATAGTTGCACCTTACTTAAATCTGTAAACTACTCAAAGTTTGCCATTAAGAGTATAATAGAAATAGAATCTCTGGATACAATCTCCACACTTAAAAGTTCAAAGGCAAAAGATGAATTTGGACTTGATACAAATCTGGTAAAGTGCTATAAAAGTTGTTTTCTAAAACCTATCCCCCACCTGGTCAACTTGTCAATCACCCAAGCAGTTGTCCCACAGGAATGGAAAATGGCAAAAGTAACTCCCGTCTATAAAGCAGGTGATAAGACAGACCCTGCTAACTATAGACAGATCAGTATTTTACCGATTACATCCAAAATAGCAGAAAAATGGGTGGCTAAATCCATTACTGAACACCTGAGCACTAGCGGTCGACCCCTACATCCAATGCAGTTTGGTTTTCGTTCTTACCACTCAACTGAAACAGCGGTTTGTGTTTTTACTGAAAAGGTCAAAAATTATCTAGACAAAAATACTTGTGTGGCTGCTGTGTTTATTGATTTAAGCGGGCTTTTGATACAGTAAACCATAACAAATTGATTGCTAGACTCAATTCATTTCATTTTACAGATCATGCAATTAAATGGATTCAGTCATATCTATTAGAAAGGAGACAGTGTGTGCAGGTGGGTGACATCAAGTCACCTTACCTTAACTCACCAGTAGGGGTTCCTCAATGGTCAATCCTAGGGCCATTACTGTTTTCTATTTATGTCAATGATCTACCAGATGTGTGTAAAAATGTGGACACTATTATGTATGCAGATGACACTGCAATTTTCACTTTTGGCAAAAGCCCCCATGAAGCAGCTCAACGACTCTCTAATGCTTTGGAAGACCTTCAGAGGTGGTTGACTGACTCTTGCCTTTCCTTGAATATAAAAAAAACAGTCTGCATGTTCTTTTCTAAAACATCCTCAAGCATGTCTCCTGTAAAGATTTACTTGAAAGGAGAAGAATTACAGCATGTCCAATATTTTAAATACCTTGGTGTGATGCTGGACTCAAAGCTTTCTTTTAAAAAGCATGTTAAAAATATTGTAAAAACTGTCAATTTTAATTTGCATAATTTTAAACACATCAGAGCATCGTTGACAGATGAAGCAGCACATGTATATTTACATTCACTGATCTTATCCCACATAAATTATTGTATCACCACGTTGTCATTTGCTGGTACCACTGTCCTTAGACCTCTTGAATCCTGCTACAAAAGAGCTCTGAAGGTCCTGGATAAGAACCCTCGCTTTTACCATCACTGTCACATTCTCCACAAATACCAACTCCTGAGCTTTGAACATCTTAAGCAGTTTAAGTCAGCCTGTCTTGTTTATAAAGTTTTACATGGTTCGGCCCCCCCACCATTAAATGAATTCATTAAGCAGAAATCACTCAGAGGCTCCTCCAGAATAACTCGGGCTGTTGTTAGAGGTGACTGTGAGGTCTTATTTAGATGAACCTCCTTCTCACAAAATGTATTTTCATTCCAGGGCTCAACCTTCTGGAACAGAATACCAATAATAATAAGAGAAAGTGAAAGTTTTGTCATTTTTAAAAACAGCTGAAACTTTGGCTTTTGGAGTTTCAAATCTGCAATCATAAATGACCAGAAATAAGAAAACTATTACAAAGCAAGCTCCGATTTGAAAACTATGTCTGTTCAGATCTATTTTATTTGTTTTATTCTGTGTACTGTATTTTACCTGTGTTTTATAATTGTATGTGTAGTGTCTCTCTTAAACTCTGTTTTATTTCTTTTAACATCAATCAGCCAAGGGTATCTGTTTGTGCTTCTTTAAAACTTTAAGGATGAAAATGCTGCAAAACAAGCCGTCAGTGACAGCTTTAAGGTCAAAAAAGAAAGGAAGAGGAGAAATAAAGCAGAGGTTTGCCTGTTTTATTTACATTCAATTGCTTGGAAATTCAACCCCCCACCCCTCATTTCCGTTGAAAAATAATACTGCGACCTTGTGTGACCCCTCCCACAAGGCTCCTGTAAAACTGACTTATCTCTGCTTCTCAAAAAGTCTCCTCCGTCTTCCACTTCCGACCAGTCTTCACCGGGATTCAAATCTTGGCACCCTTGGATTTCTTGAATCTCTATGCACCTCGTCTTTGGCTCCTGTCACTTTGGTTTTCTCTTGAAGTGATTCAAAGAGCAGCTGTAGTTGGTTTTTGCACCCACAGAGAGTGGTGCTTCCACTCTTTAATTTCTCAATAGTAGAATTTGGGGCGTCATATACAAAAAGGGACCATATTACTCTGTAAAGTCAAAGTGCACTACAGAGTCAGGGAGATTCATGAGGACCTACACTCTCCCAGCCCTGCACTCTCTCACGGTCATCATACATCTATGACTGATGTTGGTCCGAGTGCTCCTGCGAGGAGGCAACTTTGCCTCTGAACTTTGGCCACAGTGGGTCTCTAGTTAACTTGAAAGGATTTACAATAAATAAAAAAGATGTTTGCCCGCACTCATAGCCCACAATGCCACTCTGCTCAGGGGAGGACTGTGATCTTCCATCTCATGATGCTCATTAAGTGGACCAAGCTGAAGTGATTCTGTTTTCCTGTCTGTATCAGGATCTTAGGGCTTTTATCTCCATCCTTGCACCATATATCATCACAGCTTCAGGTTCTTTGAGAAAGATGTTTCTGAGCTTTTCTTCTTCTCCTCAGTTAACACAATGCTGGCTGCTAAGGCTTGACGTTTGTGGCCAGCCTCTGTTGCCCAAGTGTTCGGTCAAAACTCAAATTTGGTACATCATCAACACTGTTTCAATACCACTGGTTCCACCAAAACCTTTATCCTCACTAATGGATCTTTAAGCAGTGAATATATGATCATCACCCAAATGCTCCCTTTTTAGTGAATCAAATAAAAAAAGCACACACATCGCCGTGTTTTTTATGACTTATCGCGTGAGTTAGTTTGTGTTTTATCGCATTATTGTGAAACCGTGTCATTGTGACTCTGTCTTTTTTTCTAAATTCCTAGAATTTGGTTAAAGTTTCATGTGTAATGGAAACAGAACCCAGGGCTGCTGAGTGTTTCTGCATGGTGCGTTCACTGAGCACCGGATATCGACAGTAAAACGAAGCAGTTTATCAGAGAAAACATAGAACACCGGCACTGATCCGGATATAATCGACTGATTAAATAGTGTCAACGTTTTCCCTGAAAAACTGGTTTGTTTTGCTGCGGATTGTATAAAAATGACAAAGTTTGTAGCGGACTGATTCGGGCTGAGTGGCTGTTTGGGTTGGCTTATGTCCAGAGCTCAGTGAACGCACCATGAACAGATTCTAGTCTGGGATCTATCAATCAACCTGTTCGAAGGTTTAAGGAATTAAAGGGACGGGTGCATGAGAGTGAATTAAAGCGTTTGAGGAGCGTACATCCGCTTAGAATAGTTATAATTAATTAATAATAATTCATTAATAATAGTTATGATTTTGTTAAAAAAAATTGCATTTGGTCATTACCTCAAAATTTGACAAGATTTGTTGAGATTATTAAAGTTCTGAATATTGGTATTTGTTTCCTAGTTTGTTATCATTATTGATAATTATGGTGAGAAATCAGTGTTTTTACATAGAGGAGTATCATGTGCTATTTTTTGTTAGAAATTCCCAAGAGCCTTCACGGTCACTTATGATGCTTCTAGCAGCTTTTTTCAGCTAGCCAAGACAGAACAACAACGGTAAATGGATAAAGTCAACAGACCAGCTCCAGGTCTCTCATTAGGATCCCAGTTTGATGTTTTCATCAAAAGAAAGTTTGTTTGAGCTTGTTCTTGTTTTTCAGTGGAAAATGGCCAGTGAGGCCTTGCTGTTAAACAAATGTCACGTTTTATTCTTTTTATTCTTACTAATGTGTGTTACCTTAATGAACACAGAATCAAAATAAATAAGTTAAACCATATTCTTTATTTTCCATTTTTATTCGAAGACGTGAAAAAACATTGCATTTGGCTCGCGGACCCAGATCCTATTTAGATTTTGGCCCTTTGAGGGAAAAAAATTGGGCACTCCTGTTCTAAACAGAGGAGGTGAACGCTAATTTGTCACGCAAATTGTGTTTGGTATGAATGAAGCATTACAATGATTTATAAAATGAGTTCAATTATTTGTTATATTTTGTTGCTTTTAATCTATTGTTTTAGTCTAATGTTTTAATTCTAATAATAGCACTTTGTTTGAATGGGTCAAAATGAGCACTTCTCATCTACAAAGTTTCATAATGGCTTCAGTGCACATTATCTTGTCTTTAAATTTAACAAAATGTAACATAAAATGGAAACAGTTGCTGTGGTCAAATCTACTGTTGTATTTACAATCCCAATATTGTAAGAAGCGGTCCTCATTTTGTCGGGGAGTTTTTGCCCTGCAGGAACAGACTTTACCCTTTTCGGTCCAAAGACTTCAGCCTCTGCCTCAGCTTTGTCTGTTTGTGTGTTCTCGTGCCAGATTACCTGATCTGATTTAAAGGTTTAACCTTGCTGTAGCGCTGTTTGTACACTTCTAGTAAGTTTATTTGGTGTCACGAGTTCTCATATTAAATCCCTAATCTGCAGGCTCCCTTATCCGTCTTTACTCCCAGAAAAGAATTGGATCTAAATGGCCTGACAATTTCACTGCCCTTAATTGTGTTGCTCAAGTAAAAGCTGTGTTCCATCTCTCCAGTCTTTTTACAGCTGCTTAAACATTTCGCTTGGGTGTGGATTAGTGGATAATGGGCCCAGCAGAAGGCCAGGTACAAGCTATTGAAGTGTTCCTGAGATAGCCTTAGAGAGCCGCAGGCTAGAGGGGGAGGGCTCATTGTTGGTGTGACAGTTTGCCTGAGTGGATAACATGCAATTTAAGAGACTGTATTGGATTGGGCTGTGGCCAATTATCCTCTTGGATTGGATTGCAAGTGAGTAACCTCCTATTCCAATTTTCAGTGCGCCAGGTGAAGCTTGCAACATCCTATTGCAGCACATTCGGAGAAATGAAGTCACTGAGCCTGTAGATAAAGTAGTGCTGCTCACAGCAGGAGAAGATGGACACAATTTTACTTCTCACTGATACTACACTGGCACACCAAACTGAAGGCATCAGCACAGACTGTCCATCTATTTTTGTGTTTATCATCTGCTCTTTTGTATCTTCCTCATGCAATATTTATATAAAAAAGGATTCAGTGCTGTATGTCAACTTGTCAAATCTACAGACAGAAAAACACATGAAATTGTTTCTAAAAAAAAAGCACAACACTTTACTTTTTAGACATATAAGGTTAAAAAAGATCATTTGTTGGTATGAGTTTCTGTGAAAAGAAGAGAAGCTCAGATTAAAAGATACAGTAAGAGTTCATCAGTTTGCTTAATTGATTTTGTTCATCTTGGTTCATCTGGTCCTCAGTTTCGGACATAAACATGTGACTGCATGAACAATCTTAGCTCCTAAAATAACTCTCCTTTTGAAATATCTGTTTATTTCTGCAATATTTCTTTGGAAACTTGACTTTTATTTTTGACAGTTTGTACTAGATATTTATATTGCATTTACCAGTAAATAATACTCTAGTAATTCCTTGCACTTTTCATGATTTTTGTTTGGTACAGTTTTTACACATAGTTACTTCAAGTATTATATGGCAGAAAAGTGTCATCTAAAACAGGAGTTATATAGGGTGAGTTTATTAAGGCTTTCCTATTAAAACACAAATTCATGTTGTGTAGTTGTACTGTGTATTATAGAAGAGTGATACACAGAGAGAACAAGCCCTGTTTTAGTCAAGCGTTTAATGTTGTCATGTGAAACTGGGTGACACCTCATGAAATGATTAGAGACAAGTTGGAAACACAAAATGTGCTAAAATAAGTGTCAATTTTCACGTGGAGCTAGCATAATTTCCACACGAAGACCTCCTATAAAAGGCTTATTTATAAAAAAAAACAACAATAACAACAGTGTGTCTTATAATCCAGAGTGTCTTGGATCAATTCTGATTGTGAAGATGATGCTGAAGGAGAGGCTCGCGACGCTCTGAGGATGTTTATGATTTGCAAGCATAGAGCCGCTTTTCCCCTTCAGAATCTACTGGAATTATGTTGATCGTGTTAATGGTTGCAAAGTTACAGTATATTAAAGATTTTGTGTTCAAGCGTCACAGACGATGCCACAGGTGTTAAAGGGTTAAATTCCTCTTCTTCTGGAGCCTTTTTCTATAAGTATGTCCACACACTGCTAGATTTGTTAAAGAGAATTAATGAAAGAGAATTTCCGTGTTAACAGTCTGATAAAAATGACAATTAGATACAAATATGAAAAATCAAAGTCTAGAATAGGTTCAAACTCTAACCAAACAGGGCAGTTGGAGACATTCTCAGTCCAGGTTTGAAAAACGCTGAGGGGGCGGGGCTAGTGGAGCCGGACTGGGTAGCAGAGGTGTGGCTTGGATCTATGATTGACAGTTAGGTTAGCTCTATGTAACGTACGCTGGGTCTTCAATATGGAGAGTGGTGCTGGGAAAAGTTATGGCAGTTTCTCCACAGAACTTTCTGAGGATGTTGAGGATTCTCCGCCTCGCCTTTCTCTTGAGGCCGGCGTTCAGGGTCCAGAACCGCATTGTTTCAAGCCGCTTGCTAGAGATCCAAAGGGGACCCTTGTCTGAGACTGGTAAAATTTTGCTAGCATCATAGCTAATAAAGGCTACCATGTAAACAAACAATCCTGAGTGAAATGTTCGTTAAATCCACCACCAGGATGGAGTTTGCTGGATATAATGCCAACTGCACTAAACCTCTGTTCCATAACAGGAAAGTTGTGTAAACCGGTAGATTTTTGACAACTGAAGCCAATACACTTAGGAGCCATGCTAAAGCTAACAACCGACCGTTACAGGTTCAAAGATGGGCGGGGCTTTTATACTGGAGCTGCAGAGGATGACGACGGGAAATTTCTAGGACTTTCACCAGTTGACCATCACAAAATTCAACTGTAATGCCTCGTTTCAACCTGTAGGGGGCAGCACAAAGACAGTTTTTGACTGCATTTTTAGGAATTAAACAAGCTTATTTTAATTTGTCAAATAATTAGTAACAACCAAAAGACCGCACTTGTAAAGCCTCATTTATTGAAGTCAACAGACAAAAATGTTGATGTAGTGTTTTAAAGTAGTTTTGTTTATTTTTTTTTCATAGTTTTACTTCTATTGAGCCCTCTTGACAGGTCATCATTGTAAATGAGAATTTGTTCTAATTTTTAAATTTTTTTATTTAGCAGTTCTCAAATTTGCAATGACAACTTTAAATGTTTGGGTGATTTAAAGCAGTGGCCGTTAATGTTTTTAGCCCACATAGCGGTTTAATGTCAGATCACATTTTCTTGGATTGATCTTTTTAAGGGTGAAGTTATTATCCTATTGTTTTCCTTCCACTTTGACAGTTAAGTTAGAAGTAAAGGAGAAATCTGTTTAACTGATTAAATATAATGATGTGTTCTTAACAGATGTGACCAAGGCTCTGCAGCACAGGCAAAGCTGTCTCCTGATGCAAAGCTGTCAATGTTCTCTGGTATTCTTCACCGTTCTCTTTATTTGTACTTGTGCGTGGAGACTTGCACGTGGATAACAATGAGACTCCTGGCTGTGCTCATTTGATTCCATCAGGAGCAGGAGAAAAGAACCATTTCATCTTGGGAATATTGAGCCTGAAAATGGTAATTTGCCAGCTCAAGCAAATCCTAGGGGTTCTGGAAAGATGAAGAGCAGACAGATTTGACTTGCTTTATGTATTAAATGTGATAACCGGTACAGCCCCCCAGGGGGGACAGAAACATTGTGCTGTGTGTTATTTAGTAGAATACAGTGGAGATCCATCAAAGACTTGCAGTCATCCAGTCAGTTTGATGTTAAGCATCCCTGGATCCACAACCAGCTCCATTGAAGTGATGCTGCTCTCATACCTCTGTAGGTAAAAACATCCTTCTTAAAGCTTCACTCTGAAGCCACTCTTTGTGCAGTTTTTCACATTTTTTTTCGTGTCAGTAGCCCCATAGTTTAAGAACTCTGTTCAAGTAGGTCTTTTTTCCTCTGAAGTGTTGGATGCAAGTTAAAGTATATTTCCCATCCTTGCTAGTAGTGCAGAGTCCATGGCCTCTGAGCCTCCCTCGCGTTGGCTTTATGGTGAGATGGAGGTAAACTAATTGATTTGCTAACAGTAAGTTTTTGGTGTCAGGCAAGCAAACTCAATCCTCATACTTTTACTCCCTGAGGCTATTATTTAACACAGTTGTGTTGTTCCCAGCTTCCTCTCTTTGTCCAAGAAAAGCTCACTCTCTGGGTCCTCAGAAGGCTCCTCGGGGACACTTCACACAATTCAAAAAGGAGGGGCAAGAAGCAAACATAGCCACAAAGCCCAACTGAAGAAGTATCACTTTGCAGTCTGCCCGTCTCCCTGCTCTGGCGTCTCATTTGTTCTGTGTGCTGATGTGCATCAGGGCTTCAGGGCAACGTGATAGTCTCCGGGGATAAGTTGCAAAGGAAAGTTACCTGATGAGATAAAACAGTAAAGGGAAAAGGGGAAAATCCTTTTTTCTGCATTGGGGATCTTTGTGTGTGCACAGCAGCATTTTAACAGTATCCCTGCAGAAACTTGACTGTAGAGGGCCTTGAATGGACTGCCTTTGAATGGTGGAGGTCTTTTAAATGTGCTCTGCTTGAATGGGAGGAATTTGACAAGTGAGGGCTTTGTGATTCTTCTGTGCCGCTGTCGGCATGGTTGGCTGTCTGAGCTCTCAGAGTAACAGCTCCCACAGTACCCACTGTTGACTTTCATTCATCAAACATGCTTAATATTATTTTTCTAAAACTGTTAATGCTTCAAAAATACCTTGCAGTAAGAAAGAAAAAAAAAAGAATATTTAAGCAAGATTTAGAGCTCAAACTCACACGGAGAGACACCTAAAGTATGGGGCGATTTGGTACAGGAACATGCGGACACCGACGTGTGTTTTTTTTTTCATCTCGAGACCCCTTTGCTTCCACTACAACCTCTCAAGCTGCCACAGAGGCCAGCATTCTGTCAGAGTATCTCACTTGCACAGCAGTACAGAATAAAGGGAGAAACGACTGCTGTAGTCTGTCCTTCCATAACATTGGACAAACAATAGAGAAATGTTTTATTTCTTAAAGTTCTTGTTTAGTTCTGCCATAATCTTTAAAGACCCACTTCAAAGAAAATTGTGTTTTTGTTGTTTCAAACATGTTCTTATAGCATTTTGTCTCACAGTGGACGACACATTGAGTTACATATCGCTAGAGATGACATGCAGGCTTTTTACTTTCGTCCAAAATATGTCAAGAGCGACGCCATATTGGAATGGTATTAAAACAAGGAGACATGGCTTAGCAAAAACACTAAAATGATCATAAAATGCTCAATTTTGGTCCGATTTTTCAAAAGAAAACAAACTCTAATCATCACTAAAAGAAGACCCAAGTCATGGTATAAATACTTTTGTACAAAGTGCAACAAATGAACGGCATATCATATTTTTCCATTAATAAATGTGTTATTACATATCAAACACAATATAACAATAATCACGGTTGTGATTTTATTCTAATCTACACACAGACTGAGATTTACTCAAACTGTTAGACTCTTTGGTCTGCGTTTATAAACAGGTCGGTGGATAGCCGGCATCGCCGTAGACTGCTAGCGCCAGTTATTTATGGGCCGGTCCGACTGAGAACAGCAGCCCGGTTGACAGCTATGCCGGTCCCGATGGTCCTGCAGACGAGAGAGAGGGCTCAGTGAGCACTCCATCCCCGGCCGCGGAGCGGCGAGGTCCGGGCGAAACCTGCTTTAAAGTGGCCAGGATTTATTATACAGCCGGAGCCGGTCATGACGCAACGGCGGCAGTAAATTCACCCGGCGGGGGTGGTAGGTTCATTTAAACAGTAAGATAGAAAATTAAAATTAAGAAATGTACTTTATACAATGTATACACATGTATTTGCATTTCACTGAGGGACATACGTATTTGATCCCCTAGTAACCGTTAAGACTTCTGTTTCACCCAGACAGTTTGACTCTCTGAATCAACACAATAGTGAATGACAAATATATACAGTTTGACTTTTGCAGGAAATATTTGGCATTTTTACCTTTTACTTTTCCCCACACATGCATGTTCATTACAGGACCATCCATAAAAGGGGCATAAAAAGCATTAGAAGAACTATACATTGCTAGTAAAATGTACCTGGCAGAAACGTTCCTACTTTTTGGTATTTTTAGAAGTGTTTGTACTCGGTGAAGGAGCCAGTAACATCCAAATACAAGGCAGAAACAAAGAAAAGTCCAAGTCTTTGCACGAGTATCTTTGATAGAACTACAGTCCGACCTGCAAAAAATGACATGAAGACCTAAACGAACCGGACTGATCAGGAATGAAACAGTTAGAATGATATTCTACCAAGAACACCTACACGCAGATGTTAGAGTAAATCCATCATATTCATTCTTCAAGTTACAGAATCTTATAGTTGTTTTAATTAACAAATCACTATTTAATGCACAGTGCATGACTATTCAATTTGTTGATTGCCCCCACCCCCACACTCTCTGCATCTATTTGTAATAAGGGGGGTGGGGGGATTATGTCATTGAATGTATTAATTCTACATGATGAATCCTGTATTCAAGTCAGTGGAGTGAATAATTAAAATTAGCTGATAAAACTTTCAGCGGAATTACTTTGCCAAAATTGCTGAACAGATGTGTCATTTTAATGAAAATCCATGGCCAAGCTCCTTTTTCCCTCCCTTCTGTCGGCTGAAAAATATTATTCCCTCTGCACACTCTTAATTTGGTGGTAAATACACTCACAGCCATCTTTGCAGGGGTGGGTGGGAGCGGGCGGAGGGAGAGGAAGAGCAACTTGTCACACTTACTGACTTGATTTCTCCCTCTGCATGGAGTAACAGCTATCTACAGTAATTCACAGCGCTCCATTGTTTCAGCAAGTCCCAAGGAGGACTTATTAAAATGCAATAATCTCCCCATTTAAACAGAAACAATAACCATTAGAATTCCCGCAGATCTAAAGCGAAGCGTAAGCTCCCATCTGCTGTGAATGATTAGAGTCTTGACGAGGGAATTTAATTTGCAACATTCAAAGATTGAAGTCTGGGCAAATCTGTCCTTGGAGGCTCTCACCCTCATTCTCATTTGCCTCTTGCTTTATTTGTATTTTTTTATTTATTTAGTTAGTTGCCACTAAAGTTGCAAAAGACAGAGGACATTTGATTCATGCAGGACAGCGGGTCTGCTGTCTCTGTACAGCCAATGCTCTTGTGATTTAACCTCTGAAGGAGCTTCTTCTGTTATCATTCAAAGAAAGGGCACACAATTATTCTAGATTGAGAGGTGTTGATTATCTGTTTTTTTTTTTTAAATTCCTCCACACACACTGAATCTCCATGGCACACTAGCTGCGTTTCTGCACAGCTTGACCACTGACAGTCTCTATATACATGTATGTCAATGATCCAAACACATGTTCAGCGGTATAAAAAAATTAAGGTTCTAACAAGTAAACAGTTTGACCCTTTTTCTGTTTGATAGCATGTCAAGATACATTCACATTTATGTCAAGGCACCAGCGCTCATCATCTTCTATCAAAGGAGACGTCGGTGTCTTCTTCAGGCCGTGGAGCGGCTACAGATGAAGCAACTTGGAAAGTCTTGGTTAGTGATTTTACAGAGGAGCCGTGGATCCAACCGTCGCACATGACACACTCAGCTTTTGATGAACTGTGATGCTGTGGGATCTCTAGTGGGATCCACTGAGCAGCGCTCAGGGCAGCCATTCCTACCAAAAAGTGTATTTAAGTAGAAAAAAGTGTTTCCATTGCAGTTTTGCTAAATATGTCAATTTCAATACACCTCAAAAACCACCTCCTCCAAGCACAAAAGCCAGTTTTTTTTAATTGCTGTGTTTCCATTAAACAAATGTATTATCGCAAATCCAATTAGCACAATTTCATAGTGAACAGAAATGCAGCTATTGGGTTAGGTGAAAATACCTTGGCCCAACTCTTGTTTAAAGATATCCAAAGGCTTCCATTTTTTGCTAGAAAACATTTCAAACCATCCAAAATGTAAAAGTTATGGAAATAATCTGAGTAAAAGACAAACTGAAGGCAAAACTGAAGTCTTTACTTCTTTAATACACAAGAGTTGGATTAAGGTATTTTCACTTTCCTGTTTGCTGATCTGCTTTTACCAACCCTGGCAGCAAAACCTGCAAATGAGCAACTAAAACAAGTGGGACATGAGTTTTCCCTATTCTTAGACCTTCACACCACCACCATCATGTTTGACTGGATGCAGTTTCAAGTTTCAACACACTGTAATCACAAAGTTCATGAAGTTAATTCTGGCGGTTTTTTTTTTCAAAATGTGAATCTAGTGTTATTTCAACATGATGACTGAACAAAAAAATGAATCTACAACGAATTGCGTTCACACTGGCCTTGAAAAAATCCCGTGACTCTTCTGGTTTGTCATAAAAACTTGAACAACTCAAGACACTTGTATGAAACTTTTATGCAGGTGCAGCGGTGCTGAGCTGTATTTCCACTCCTGGAGGGGGCGGAGATACACCTCAGCTTCATCTTCATCTCATCTTTTTCCAGAAGAGGCTGGTTAATCCATAATAAACACCTGCTGTGGATGATAATTATCCTCCACAATTGTCTTCTTCGGCATATCATGATTTCTTCTAAGTCAGCTGATTCCATTTCTCCATGCAGGACCATGATATCACCTGTGTGCCCCTTACAGGTTTGCCCATTTTTCTCCTGTAGCCAGCCCGTACCCACCCATAAAGGCTGCTGTGACTTGGAATGCTTTTCTAATTATCCATAACAGTTTGTCCTGCATGGAACATTTTTGTGCATATTCAGGATTGCATTGGTGATATTTTGAATGTTCTTTTTTTGTTTAAGTAAGCTACAATATTTCCTATTAAGGAGAGTTGTGTTCTCAAACCAAGGTCACAGAGGAGACCTTGTAACTGGTATTAATAGTTTGATCATTTTTGCACAGGTGCATGCCCGGCCTGCTGAAGGTGTCTTGCCTTTAAAGCCTAAAGGTTTTCCATGATTACAAATGACTTCTAAAAAGAGCACAGCACCCTCCATCCAGTACATCAGCAGGCTAAGACATAGCAGGTGCAATGTTAAATATATTTCAAAAAGAGCCTTATTCTGCAAGTTGCTGTATTCCCAAGGGCTCACTGCACTACTGATCTCTCTGCTTGGTATCATCCATTTCTGGTTGTGAGTGCTCTGAGCGAATTGTAATTCCTGTCTCTGGTTAGCACTGCGCCCTAGAGACTTCTGATAATGAGCTTGGAGGTTAAGAAAAGTGGAGTGCCAGTCCCAGAAGGTGTTGTTGAGTTATGGGCTGGGGGTTTGGGCTCCACTGAGCCTCCAGAGACCCAGTTAGGGCAGAAGGCACATTACATTCCAGTTTAAAAGGAAAGCTGTGCCATTTTCAATTGCAGCTAATTGGCTCTTTGTGCAGAAAGACTTTGGAATAAATGATTTTTCTTCATAAACATGAACAACCACTATGATATCTAACTCTTGGTTTAAGAGGATAACATATTTTTTACTATCCTTCCAATAAATGAACTCAATATGGTAGAAAAACATTGCTTTATTTCATTAGTAGGACCTGTGAACCTATAATATAGGACAGCTTTGTTACTTCCACTTTACTATGAAAGAGAACCGGCTAAATTACATATAGTTTGTTGAGTTCCAAAAGAATAGGGAAACATTGCCCACAGAGTGACTGAATAAGATTTAATTGCAATTTTCCTGATGGTTGTATATTTGTTGTCAGTGTAGTAAACATTTTGGTACACAAATTCTAATGCTCATCATACCATCATGTCTTTATTCAGAACGTTCTCTGCTGCTCACACAGCAGCTCATGATCATTAGGCTTTGGCCTAACAAGAGTAAGACTGAATCCAAATTCCTCCCCTATGACTACGGCTTCTCCCTACCCCTACCTTTAGCAGATGTTATTAACCCTTGATGACTTTATCATTATTTGCTGGACATTTATGTTAGCGAGTAGCTGCCAGCACTCAGAAAATACATAACACCAGTTTTATAACTTTAAAGGGGCTATACCATGATTTCCTTAAGCCTTTCAGAGTAAACTATATCCATATATTCATTCATCTTCTTGTCCCCTTTTTTCCTTTCGGGGTCGCGGGGGTGCCGGAGCCTAACCTGGCTGCTGACGGGCGAAGGCGGGGTACACCCTGGACAGGTCTCCAGTCTGTCACAGGGCCTCAATCACACATCCATCCACTCTCACATTCACACCTAGGGGCAATTTAGAGTCACCAATTAACCTATGAGGCATGTTTTTGGACGGTGGGAGGAAGCCGGAGTCCCCTGTGAAAACCCACGCATGCACGGGGAGAACATGCAAACTCCACACAGAAAGGTCCCAAATCCCCCAGCCGGGATTATCAACATATATTACCTTTGTACTGCATCCAGGACTGTGTCTGTTCCGCGCCACTTCGCAGGGCTTCCTAGTCTAGTGTGAACTTGGCTTTAGTGTTGGTAGACCAAAGCTTGATATTCAGGAGCTGCTGTGAACAGCAGAGAACGTTCTGTGTGATGG
Source organism: Oryzias melastigma (assembly GCF_002922805.2). Lineage (NCBI taxonomy): Eukaryota > Metazoa > Chordata > Actinopteri > Beloniformes > Adrianichthyidae > Oryzias > Oryzias melastigma. The sequence continues at coordinate 1,882,323 of NC_050525.1, read as the reverse complement.
GTCAGAACCATTTTATCTTTGGTCTGACCAAAGCAGGTTTTTACAGACATCCGATGTTATTTGCATGAATTTACGTACGACCAAGCCCAAAAACTGATGGACAACACATTTGATGCGTGCAGCCAAAATGCGCATTGCAGCATTGCTGCTCAGACATATTTGAACCCTAACCATAACGCTAGGTTCCCACTGGAAGTGGCATGGAGCAGAGTGTGCGCAACATCCGGTCTCTCCTACAATTCACACCAGACCCACATTTTCCGGGATGGTCGACATGGTGCTAGAGCTTTTATTTGTTTTTGCCATCATGGGTAAATTCATAACCTAAAACTATTACCCCATGTTTCTGCCAAGAAGAACTGCTCTGCCCCTCTCTTGTTGTTTTTTTTACACCCAAAACCCAGTCCCACGCCCCGCTGCGGAGTCGGCCAGCTACGTTGATCTGTGTGTCTGTGGGTTTGGGATTTTTGTGTGTGTGTATTGTGTTTATATATTTATTTTCATCTCTAAAGTCTGTTTAGATACAAAAACATAATTGCTTTTGTCAATCACTGTGTTTTATTGTGAAAAATTGTTTAGATTTTGAAAATAAACTGGATTTTCTCATGTATCTTCATGTAACTTGATGCGCTCGAGGCTCGCGCACAAAACAGATCAGACCCTGAAACAATCCGCCGCAAGGCGTGAGCCTTCTGCGGAGGACCGCGGTGCTCCACAGCTGGTGTGTACCAGAGTTAACAAGGGCGCCGAATGGAAGCGGCCTCTGTTCCGCGCAGCTTTGCGGCGCTTCTGCGTCCAGCTTGAACCAGACTTAACCCTAATCCTAATTATGCGTGAATAGTCACTTCCTTTCCAGAATGTGAAAATATTCTGTCACTGTGAAATACTCTTATGAGCCCAGTGTGTTAAAATAAGACATAAAAAGGTTGTTCAGAAATGGTTTAAAATCAAATTAAATGAAGCATTCTTCATATATTACTTATAAAGAAAAAGCAAATATTTACATTTCAGGGAGTAAATGAGGGTGGTAGCACTGAGGAACTTTTCAAAATATAAACTTTTATTAATGAGGTAATTTTTTGTGATTATTTTTAGATTATTTAGTTACATGTAAGCAAAATTTGTAAAGCAATAAAAAAGAAGAACCTTTAATGTAAAATGACTCATTTCCCATGCATTAAGAAGAAGAAGAGCTTTCTTGGTTGTTTTCAGTGCATGAGCCTCACTGGAGCTTCCAGCTGTCGGAGGTGAACTGAGGTCAGCTAAAGCTTTGGCTTAACGCAGTTCTATAGGGTTCATACATTTGACAAAAGAAGAGTCCAACATGGGAAAAACAGATCCAGCTAACTCTGTAACAGTAACACTTATGCTCATTTTTACTGGCATTTCTGGCAGGTTCGATAGGGAATCAAAGCTCTCTAGCCTGAACAGGTCATCCTTTTAAAAATGCACTTCTGGTAGGACCACACTGATTCACATGAAAAAGGTTCTCTGTGCAGGTCTCCTAGTCAGAGTTTTACTGCTGCCCAGGGTCTTCCTGCTGTAGAATTTGCTGAGCAAAGTGGAAATCTTGCTAGACTGTTCAACAGAGCTAGAAAGCTGTGTTTTTGTTCCCAAACACACATTAGGTTTTCCAAAACAGAAACTTTTGAATTTTTTTTAAATCAGAAAACTAGGATCTGTTTAATATATTGGGTTTAAATTCATTATTATTTCAGGAAAATAGTTTATTTGCTCTCTTGTGTGGTTTCCTTTAAGACTTGTTTCATTGCTATAAAAGTAAAAATATCTGCCTTCTACGCACTTTCGGCATGCTTAAACCTGGCATTTTTTTTGTAATTCACACAGTTTTAAATTCAATTATCTTTTTAAAAAAACTGACTAATGTTCCTGGTTTGGTTTACCTTTTGGATTTGGGGTCTAATTAGGTCACAAGTTGAGCTTCAAAAGCTGCATCAGCATCTCACACATGTGAGATACTTTACTTTTGCTGTGTTTCCATTACACTTATGTGCAAAACTTCATTGAAATTCTGGAAATGTCGAAAAGACACAATTTCCCTATTACAGTTTCCTTTAAATCATAATTATGTGAATAAAGACAAACCAGCTCATGTGATAAGTCATTCAAAAACCTGGTGGTGGTTTTGTTCCTTTTGTTCTGATATCTTATATCTGTATTTGGACATGTTGGTGTGAAAATGTACTGAGTGATGAAGTTTTGATGTTCAAAAGCTAATGGTACAGGTGGTAATGAGTATGTAGATAGTTGATAACGTGGAAGAATGATAATTGGAGTACAGTCCTCCAGGATATTATTTGTTTGTTATCAGGAATTTCAGGGTGGAACTTTGCATCCAGGACTACAGCGGGTACTGATGTAACACCTGTTTGAAACTCAATAAAAAATGAACATAAAAAAAGCATGGACATGAACAAGTATTGTTTAAGGTTGATTCTGTTAAAAACAAAGGGAACACTTGGTCAGCATTGCCAGGCACGCCCACACAGCTTGACCACTGACAGTCTCTATACATGTCAATGAGCCAAACACAGAACCATGTGAAAAGCACGTTCAATGGTATTAAAAAAGAAAAATTCTAAAAAGTAGGCAGTTTGACCCTTTTTTCTGTTTAATAGCACAACAAGATACATTTACATTTCTGTGACGGCACTAGCTCTTATCATCCTCTATCAAAGGAGACGTCCGTGTCTTATTCAGGCCGTGGAGCGGCTACGGATAAATCAATTTTGGGAAGTCTTAGTTAGTGATTTCACAGAGGAGCCGTGCATCCAACAATTCCACATGACACACCCAGCTTTTGATGGGATCCACTGAGCAGCGCTCAGGGCAGCCATTTCTACCAAAAAGTGTATTTAAATAGAAAAAAGTGTTTCAATTGCAGTTTTGGAAAATATGTCAATTTCAATACACCTCAAAAACCACCTCCTCCAAGCACAAAGCCAAATTTTTTTTTTTTTTATTGCTGTGTTTCCATTAAACAAATGTATTATTGCAAATCCAATTAGCACAATTTCATAGTGAACAGAAATGCTGCTCATGATACATATAATAACAAATGGTTTAAGAAAAAGAGTTGGAATATCAGGCAGAAATACAGTGTTTATAGCAGTTTGGCAGAATTCAGTCTATGTAAAAAAGTCTCGGGACTCACATTAAGTCCATACATGTTCCAGACCTGTGGGTGCAGTTATTTGTTATTTTACATTACTCATATGGTTCTGAATCAACAATGATTTCTGAAGAAATGGTTTATCATCAGTTAGGAAGCTTGTTTGGGGCTTCATGGATTTGCTGCCTTTGGACACCAGTGTGTATGTTTAGGAAAATATTAAACCAGTCTTTTTATAGTGTCAGAGATATGGATATGAAAGAATCTTTTTTTAGCTCGGTTACCTAAAGATTGAGGGCCTTTCTTTGATAAAAAATTCCTCTTGAATAGCATCTCTTCTTTAATGTTGGCTTTTTCAAATTCCTCTCATCTTCTCCTTTTTTCGGGTGAACTTGAACAACAGCATTCAAATCAAACAGTTGCTTTTTAAGGTTGAGCTGACTGACTCCATTATGGTTGGGCATGTCATTCATTAGTCTATAAAGCGCTTTCACTGTTTACTCTCCTCAAGCTCTTGATGCATTTGTGCATTAAAGAATGAACAAAGAAATAGTTTTGTACAATATGAAGCTGTTAAAAATGTTTAATGAGGCGAATTAATCATCAATCAATGGGTCATTTAGAGGGATTAAGTTAGTTAACTCTAACACCAGAACTGTAGTAGGTGACACCTAAATAAAACATTCTCTTTGACATACCATAAATCTAACACTTTTTTACAAGATCAGCATCTATCAGCTCCTTCTGAAAACCAACTTCATATCAGCTTTGCCCCATTATGCAACACGTAATGAACATAATGTCTTAGTCATAACTGGATTCTGAATGTTTGTGGGTGAAAATTTGGGCAAACCTGTACCAGGCGCTCAGGTGACCCACATAAGCATATATAATCTTAAATCGCTCGTGATCCTTTTGGGCAAAAATTTTCATTTTCTGCGAGTGACAGGTCTTACAGAACATGTATATGACATGTAAGGGTGAAGTACGGGAGATGCAGGAGAGTTGTACAGACTTTTCAGTTTTCAGCCCTGCTTTGATCATGACCTCAGTTTTTCCTGGGTTTAGGAGGAGGTAATTAATTGTCATCCAGGTCTTAATGTCTCTGATGCATGAATTCAGTTTCTCTAGGTGGTCATTCTGATCTGGTTTAATGGATAAATACAGCTGTGTATCATCTGCATAACAGTGAAAATTAATGCTATGTTTCCTGATTATGTTTCCTAAGGGCAGCATGTAAAGCGTGAACAGAATGGGCCCTAGAATTGAGCCCTGAGGGACTCCATAGCTAACTCTAGTACAATGAGAGGACTGTCCATTTATATTAACAAACTGGTATCTATCAGATAAATAGGATTCAAACCACTGGAGGGCAGATCCCCTGATCCCTATGTCATGCTCTAGTCTCTGGAGTAAGATGCTGTGGTCGATGGTATCAAAGGCTGCACTCAGGTCTAACAGGACCAGAATAGAGATTAGTCCCTTTTCTGAAGCCAATAGCAAGTCATTAGTAACTCTGACCAGTGCAGTTTCAGTGCTATGGTGAGGTCTGAACCCTGACTGAAAATCTTCAAAGTGATTATTGTCCTGTAGGTGGCACTGCAGCTGCTTTACTACAACTCTTTCTAGGATTTTAGATATGAATGGGAGATTAGATATTGGTCTATAGTTGGCCAGAATGTCAGGATCCAGGCTGGGTTTCTTCAAAAGAGGTTTAACAACCGCATATTTAAAAGACTGAGGCACATAACCAGTCTCTAGAGAGGTATTTATTATAGTTAATATGGATTCACTAATAAGGGGGAAGATTTCTTGATACATTCCATTTTTGTGACGTCCCTTAAGGTGGTCGTGAGAACTACATAGGAACAGCAAGACACACCTGTGCTCTCCTTAACCCTTTAAAGGTGCATTCACACGAAATGCGATTTGTGCAGCGGATGTGGCCAATTTCAATGTTAAGTCAATAATATAAAAAAAGGAGAAGGAAAAAAAAAAAAGCTCAGACGTCTGTAACCTGCAGCTCCGGCTCCACATGTGTCTCTTTTATCTATCCATTGTGGCTCCTTGGTCAAACATAAAGTAAGTCATGGAGACTGCTGATCCAGACATGTCGACCGTCAGAGTCAGCAGCTCCTCCTAACCAAAACTACCTAAAGAAAACAAGTAAACAAAGCCTGCAAACTAAGACTACCAAGGTCCAACCCCAAACTAAAATAACGGCTGATGGCTGATAAATTAATGGCCGAGTTTCACATAGATGATAAACTATGTAGGTTTTTCATCCCTGTTGACCTGAAGAAGCCTTGTCTGCTCAACACTACCACCAGAATGCACAGATTTTATATGCAATGCAAAACTTTATGAGTTAAAAGCACATATTATCTTATGCTGCACAACATTGGTTACTAGCTGTCCAGAGATGATCCAGTTTGGCACAGAGCATCTTTTATTTACAAAATAAGTAAAAAAAAAAAAAAAAAAAATCACATTTTTAGAAATGCTAGGTTATATTTTTGCTTTTGTTCATCCCAAAAATATATTTTTTTATTATTTTTGTTATTATTAAAAAAAGGTCATGAATGCAAATCCAATTTTCTTAGTTAAAGTAAGATTATGCAGCTCCTTATGAGTTTTGATCAGTAGAAAACAAGCTCAAATGGCTCTTTTACTGTTAAAGGTTGCCGACCCCTGAAATAGACAGAGAACCTTTAAGCTGAGCCACAGAGACACAGAAACACAGCAGAAGCAGCTGTCATACAGACACAGCCCCCTGTACTAGGAAGGTCTTCTAATGATAATCATAATCCAAACATGGAGACATGATTACTGATGTTTTTGTAGAACTCTTCAGGATAAATAAACCTGATTTCTCAACATCATCTGTCTTCATTCTAACTTATATATCCACAGACATCGTTCCTTATAGCGACCATCTTCAAAACATTAGCTGGTAGCTCCTCCCACATGTGGCGTCAAGCTCTGAAACACATTTTTTTACACTCAGCAACTAGCGACAAAAGAGCGGTGGGGCATGCAAATTTGTCACACAAATCGCGTTCGTGGAATGGACCTTAACACCTGAGGCATCGCTTACACACAAAATCTTTAACATACAGCTGCTTTTCTCCTTCACAATCCGCTGGAATTACATGTTAACAGTTGAAAAATTACAGGAAGTCAAACAACATAAACACTAGAGTTCCGGTGTTAAAGGGTTAAGATGCGGCTCCTCTGTATCATGAAGGGGTTGACCTGTATGTGACTGAGGCAAAGTGTAGCACAATGATGCAAAGCCACTTTTCTTTGCAATGCAATCAGTTGATTGGTTGCGTAAACTGTTGCAAATTAGCACATTGCTGCTTTTCTCTGCTTCATAATCCACAGGAATTTTGTTACACTGTAAAAGGTGAAACATTGGATTTATTTATTTATTCGGGATCCTCATTAGTTACAACTCAGCAGTTGCAACTATTCTTCCTGGGGTCAAGACATGTCACAAACCTTTTACATTTATAGATATACAAGTATTAACATATAAATATTCAAAATGAGTAATAACAAAACAATGTTTACACAAATGAATGTGATTCTTACCTCCTCACTACATACACAATACACACATAACCCAATGTGCTCAACATTATCAATAAATATTTATTTCATTTTAAATAAGTACGTTTTTAGTGATGATTTGAAAATAACTTTGCTTTTTGACTGTGAAATAGCTTCTGGTAATGAGTTCCAGTATGACAGGCCTCTGTACAGAACAGTCCTTTTGATGTCATTGGTTTTTGCTCTTGGTAAAATGAAATGACCATCCTCTGCGTGTCTTGTAGAATAGTTATGTGTATTGGGACCAAATGTATGTTTCCTTTAAATGGTTAATGGTGTTTTTGTTATAATAATATTTCTAATGAATGAGCGATAGAGCGCTGTCCAGCGGCTGCTGCCCACCACTAAGAGAATTTCCCCATTGTGGGAGTAATAAAGGATTATTGATTGATTGAAAAGCAATAGTGAATAAATTAATCTGTCATTTACTTGTAGCCAGTTTAATTGTTTATGCGTATGATTGATATTAGTTCTATAATTACACCCAAGTGCTGCCCTTGCTGCTCTGTTTTGTAACTTCTGAACTTTGCTTAACAGTGTTGATGTGTTCATGGACCAAATTATCAGAGAGTAGTCTATATTTGAAAGTACTAGGGATTGAACTATAGATTTTTTTTTGCATGTGGTGTTAAAAAATATAATTTCTACTAATCGTAGAAATTGCTCTGCCCATTTTAGTTATTATGCCATCTATGTGTTTTTTCTAGGTTAATTTATCGACAATAACTATGCATAAATGTTTCATTTAATGTACTTGCTTGATTACTATTCCTTTTACACTAAGGGTTAATTTTGGATTTGCACTTAAAGCATATTTAAAGCCAAATACAATGCACTTAGTTGTTTTTTTTACATTTAGAACTAACTCATTAGACTCAATCCATTTTACTATATGTTGGAATTCACTTTCTATTGTTATGTTAAGCTGTTCTATAGAACTTGAAGATGAATAAATGGTCAAATCATCAGCATACATAATGGCATTTGATGTATTTAAAGTTAAAGGAACATCGTTTGTAAAGATGCTGTAAAGCAACGGTCCAAGACAACTCCCTTGAGGTACACCATATGTTACACTTTTTGCATTAGAATAACAACCATTAAAAAGACAGTTTGTGTTCTGTTAACAATTAACATAAGTTCTGTAATTTGTTACATTTAAAAATATTAGTTTGTATCATATTACATTTTTAAGTTGACTAAATCCTTAACTCAAATTTTTTGTTTGATGAAAACGATTCATTTTAAATGTAACAAATTACAGAACTTGTTAATTAATCCAGTGTTTCACTTTTTACAGTGTAATTGTAATAAACAGTTTAAGAATTATGGTAGTTGTAATGTAATGTGAATAATGTAAAGAAGTGTTAAAAGATTAAAACAAATCATTTTACAGAAATTGAAATGCCCTGCATTCTGTAAGTGATAAGAAAGGAAAGTGGAACAACAGGAACAGACAGAGTCCGTTCATGAGTCCAGGTGATGAAAGTGTCATCTCTGGTATTCCGCTGGTATTTTGCTCTAACTTTGTGTGGACATTCGTGATGAAAAAGCAGGTGAGGTTGGAGATGTTTTGACCTGGAATCAGTGGGTATGGGACGTGTGAACGATAAGTGGGTGTGACAGCTGTGAATGATGTTCTGCTGTGGGCCCATGGGCATGGCTAAATTGACACTGTTGTCAAACAGACTTTTCTTGACGCCCAGACCTCTGGTGAACCCTCTAATGTGGCAAATGGGAGCCATAATTCTTCATTATACCAAAGGAAAAAAGGAGATTTGGTCTTGTAATTTTCTCCTTGCTGGCTGTTTTACAGATTCCAATAACTAAGCATTTCCAGTTGACTGAGCAAGAGCTGCTCCTCCCCTCCGTCCTCTTCTTTTCTTTTTACAACACGTCTACTGTGAAACTTAGCCATGCTTATAGCCAGACTTATTGCAGTGGTTATCTTTAATAGTTTGAAATGTATTTGGCTCGTTAATAAGTTGCAAGGTTATCAATTCCTCTAATTAGGCTGCGTGCTCCCTGAAGAAATTTCACATTAAAGAGCCAAAAGATGAGTCAGGCAAGGGGAGCTTTGTGGGTGCATGGGGTTACACAGTGGGGTGGAGGGTGGTGGTGTTTCAAAGCATCTTTCTCGTCTCTAAGGATTAGCATTAAATCATCGCAGCCTGCTCCACCGCCGCCCAACTGACACCAGTACTGCCGCGCCTTCTTTCTCTCCTGTTCAAATGAATATTTACCCCATTCACAGTATCTATCAGTGCGTGAGTGTGCATGGGTAATCACAGCCAGCCGAGCCGGGGTGGGGGTAATGGGACATGGGCACTGCTGAGGTGTGTAATACGATCAGGAGTTACTGTCACAGAACACTGATGTCCATATCTCAGGCTGACATGTTGGGGCCGCAGCGAGGATATTTGGATAAGCTTTATGTGCTGTTCCAGAGGAGATTCAGTCTGGTGCCAGGGAGGAATACAGACCTTTTAGATGAGATGTAGGCCTTCCTTTTGTTTTTTCCTACCTTTCTGTTAGTCTGTATACTTTGCAGAGTCAAATGTGTTTCAAAACTCAAACACCATTTTTTTTCTCACGAATGACAAAGAAAAAGATTACAACGGGTTTTATATCGCATGACAATAATTGTTGGAAGCTGTTTTGAATTATTCAACTGCACAAGCAAATACTGCAAATCCTGCACCGAAAATCCATGAATATTCTTATGATCCAACCTTTACAGTAAAAGAGTCATTTGGGCTCGTTTTCTACTGATCGGAACCTAGAAGGAGATGCATAGTCTTACTTTAATCTTTTAAGAAATTTTGATTTGCATTTATGACCTTCTTTTTTATAAATTATGTCAATTTTTAGGCATGGACAAAGCAAAAATATAAAAAGCATTTCTCAAAATGTGTTTTTTTTTTAAGTTTGAAAGATGCTTAAATAACTTATTTTCAAAATAAAAGATGCTCTGTTCCAAACAGGATCATCTCAGTGCAGATCTGGTCAGCTAGTAACTATTGCTGTGCAGCATAAGATAATATGTGCTGTTAACTCATAAAAGATCAAACTTTTTACCAAAGTTTTGCTTTGCTTTTTTAAATTTATTTTTTGTTTTTTCTCCCCTCTTTGTCCTCAGCAGTCTTACTCTGCTGGGTTTTGTTATTTTAGTTTGGGGTTGGACCTTGGTAGTCTTAGTTTTCAGGCTTTGTTTATTTGTTTTCTTTAGTTAGTTTTAGTTATGCAGCCATTATCAGGAGCTGCTGACTCAGACGGTCGACATGTCTGGATCAGCAGTCTCCATGACTTATTTTATGTTTGACCAAGGATCCTCCATGGAGAGATAAAAGAGACACATGTGGATCTGGAGCTGCAGGTTGCAGACCTCTGACCTACAGCATAAAATCATTTCAAAATGAAATTATAAGAATATTGGAAAATACCATTTGGATTGAGACGTGGTAGATGTCTCGTTCTTTTTCTCTACTTGAAGGTGGATAACATCTACAGAGTATTCCTAGCAGGAATTCACACACTGCGCTGGTTTTACCCTGTTTTAGTTTCCAACTTTTTAAAAGGTTTAGACAGGACATTAGATTTGTTTTGGAGCCGCTGTGTGACAGTGAGTTGTCTGACAACGTGTGGTGAATAACCTAAACAAAATGTGACATTTCAAAAAATACTTTATAACAAGACTCCTTAACAAGCTTTATTAACACATTAACAAACATTATTAATGTGTTTGTAGGATGTTTATAAGACATTTATCTGTGCAATAAGCCAAATAAGGTTTAGTAACATACTTAAAAAGATTCATTAACACCTAAAGGGAGACCAATGTCTACAAAGGCAATGTTAACAAACTGTTTACAAGCTTAACAAATGTATGGACTATCCCTTTCGGGGTCACCACAGCGTCACAGCACCCACTGTTTCACATCAGTGATATTTTAGTGTTTTTATGCCAGATGCCCTTCCTGACACAACCCTGTACTTGAGGGGCACAGGGACCCAGTTAGGCAGCAGCGTCAAGGGTCTTGCCTAAGGACCCAATCTGGATGGGGATCAGTGGACAACCCTGGGAATCGAACCCAGGGCTCCTTTACCTAGCCCACTGGGCCATCCTATCAAACTAAAATGTGAATGGATTTGACATTCATTCTTGTTTACTTGTTTGTTTGTACACATATTTAATTTATTGTCCTGAAGAAATACATAATCTGGAAGACTTCACCTGCACTGTTCAGTACCAGGTATTTATGTCTGAGTCACACCGATGGAAGTTTGGGATCAAGATGTTCTGATCCATTTTAGATCAGTGAATGTGATTGTTCAAAATGAGCCAAACTCAACTATGAATCGGATCGACAGCCTTAAATTATGATAATCAGATTTTTAAAATGAATTGTTACATTCTTACCCAAAAGCATTACCAAATCTAAACCCTTTTACTTTTGTAAATGTTTTCAGATATGACTTACCAGTACTTTCTTTAAGACACTTGAGTGTTTTTGTATCCATGAAGAATGTAGAGACATAATTCCATGTATGTGCTGTCATTAGTTTATATGCTACACAGAAGCAGAGTCTACTCTCTAACTGGATGTGATTTATTGTCCCAGCAACACGACTAAACCTCCTGTAAATTTATGGCCAAATGTCACTTTTACACAATGAGTTAGTAGCAAATATGTGCTGCATATTATTAAATTAATATTTCATTTCAAATTAATGGAGTTGGACTCCCCAGGTTCAATGTAATTTTGTGTTCACGGGCAGCAAGTAACGCAGTGTGAATACAGAATAAGTTGAGGCCAAACGGTCTAATCTTCCATCACCTTGAACCTGAGAGGAGAGGACGCCTCATCCAGTAGTGGTTAATGAGATTGTGCTCACCTCTGGGGAGAACAGAGACAGGGAGGGAGGCAGGGTCGGGTGGGAGGGGAGACGAAGGGAAAGGAGATGGATGTATTGAAGAGAGCCCCAGCAGAAAGGGTGGTTAAAGGATACGAGGAGACAGAGTGATGGTCTGCTGCTAAAAGAAGGAAGGAGGGAAATCTATAGAGCAGGTGTCCGGTGTTTGCTGGTAGTTTTCCTCTTGTTTTTGTTTTGTTTCTCAATTCTAAGAGCTGCTGCAGGACATGGCTGATGGTACGAGAGATGCCTGGCCATGTTCACACAACAGGAATGCTATTCCATTCTCACCCGGCTATGATAAAGACAGAGGATATATTTTATGGTTAAGGGTGAGACTCTGGAAGGGGTTGTCTGCCTCTTCATAGTTCATATAAAGAAAAATGTTTCCTCGTTCAACTCCTACTATATTATCAGCAAAGAAACCAGTTACCCCATGCAGTCCTCCATACATGTCATGTGTTTTTGTGCTCCTGTAATCCCAAGGAGAACTTTTATGTGAACACTTAAGATATTTGCAGAAGTGAATTCTATACTATTGCTAAATAAAGATAAACAATGCACCTCATAGCCAAGTGTTTGGATGCAAATTGACCCTGTGAGGTTCAGATGTCAGCGTTACCTAAATGGTAAAACTATGTGACAAGATGCTTGAAATGCCATTGAGGATGGACAATGTTGGTGCAGTGGCTATTAACCCATTAACACCAGGGATATTGTCAGTAACACCCCAATAACACACGCTCGGACAAACCATAACTCTTCAACTGTTTATCCAATCAATGTGAATCAGCTGATTCTGGTATGGAAAGACGGCTTTTCATGCTAGCTTTGCACCATTGACTGTACAAGAGTACTGGACTGAGTGTCTACTCCACTCTTGCGTTCCAAACAGGAAGTAACCGCTAGCTAAAAGAGGCCAAAATCCCATATACTTCTGTAAAAAAACAAACAGCTGTTACTCAGTCCTTCTATTGGTCAGAATAACCATTCTTGATCTGATATCTTTGTTAACATGGTCTTTATAATCCAGATTTTTTTCTCGATTTTTTGACTAACTTTGATGCAAGTTAGTCCAGTTATAAACTGACCAATCAGATCTATTGATAAAACTACGGGGTGCCCGCTGGCCCCCATGTCCAACTGTCAAAATGTTCAAAACATTTGATTGACAGATTCTCCAGAACCCGCTATCAAGCGGTAGGGGTGTGGACTTCCCACAAGCCCCCTCCTGATTGGCCGGATTGGTTGGCGTAGAAATGTTGACTCAGACCGACTTGGACCAATCACTGAGGCAACTGAATTGACTTATTTTGGTTGGAACCAGAAGTAAGCCATTTTCTATGGGTGACATCACACTCACTCAGTCCAGTTATCATATACAGTCAATGCTTTGCATCGATATGCACAATATTGCTGGCAAAGATGCTTTTCTCGACTTCAAAACCTGCGGGAATTGTGTAAACGGTTAGAGTTACAACAGACAAAAGAATTTAAACACTTGAGGAAAAAGCTCCAGTGATAAAGGGTCAAAGGGTAACCAAACAGGGAAGTTGGAGGCTGACTTCAACCACAGCCGAAATATGAAACTCCAGTCAGTGGGGTGGGGCTGGGGAACAGGACTGTTATCATTACTGGAGTTGGAGATCTTAATGTGGGGCTTCTGAAACTTACATGGTTTGACCAATCACAAAATTCAACTGTAATACCTCAATTCACCCTTAAGAGGGCAGCACACAGATGGTTTTTGACTATATTTTCAAGAGTTAAATAATTTCTGTTTAATTTATCAAAAATTTGGCAACGACCAACAGACAGCACTTTTAAAGCCCCTTTTCTAGAGGTCAACAGACAGAAAAGGTGGATTTAGGGTTTGGTTACCCTTTAACTAGCATGTCAACAGACATTGTGATGGCTAGCCTTTCAGTGTATGGCCTTCCAGCAGACATAGCAGAAGGGTGGTTTACCATCGATACGAGCGCTTCCAGTGTTTAGAGTTGGAATGGTTGATTTTAGACCTGGATGTACTGAAGTATTCCTGGCCTACAGTCTTGATAAGATACTGTGTGGAGTACAGAGCACTGTTCCATCGTTCCTCTGTAAGGCCCCCACATGTGCTTTAGGGGCAACAGTTTTTGTGCGTATTCAGTCTTAGCTGAGGAGAAAAATGTGTTTATGACATGACAATGAAGACCTTCTTGTAGTGATCATTTGTCAGTATAATTACAACTTAGTTTGTCATTCAATTATCTTTGCAACATTTATTAGAAAAATCCATGTCAAAGTGCTATTGAAAACCTTTAACATAAGTTTAGTTTAATGGTAGTAATTCTTGCTAATGTGTATAAAGTTTCATATATGAGCCATAAGATACTGTACATGTCATTAGCTTTGGACCAGTGACTGTACTGTTTACCTTCCTCTACCCTTGTTTTTAATCAGTGGGCTAATGATGTTCTAATAATGTTATTAATCTCTGTCCATCTCTAGATGGCCTTTCTCACTCATCATTAATACATTTTTTAATGAGTTTATTGATGAACCCTTTTTCCTAATCACCCACTCGTTTTGTCACACCTTCAGTTCTTTGATCTTTCCTTCACTGTATTTTTTCTTAGCTGATGTGTTCAAATTTACACAGCTGTAGTCATGAATTTTCCTCTTCTTTTATTGATCTCACTGATTTGCTCATTGATCGTCTTGGTGCTCACTGATCACCTTAGCACTTTGTTTCACTGAAGACTAAAAGCCTGTTGGAGTCCTAAGACGGGATATTTTTTTTTTTTTTTGCCGGCTGTTATTCCATGAGACTGAATCTTAATCATTAAACAACTCTGACTCTTCCAGCAGTCATTTACAAGTGAGTGACTTTCATTGGTAGAAATTGATCCCTTAACTTCAGATAAAGACACAGTTTTGCCCTCGTCTTGTCTGTTTAAATTCATCAGTTGCTTACGAATGTTCACGAATAGCTGATATCATTATTAGTTTTAATTTATTAGTTTTATTTATTTAGTTATTTTTAAGATTATGTGCTTATTTTTTAAGTTCTTAAGACATCACATTTTATTATTTATTACCACAGTAGTTATTTTTTTTTAACTGGCATATCAAAGGACAGCTCGGGTCCTAAGGAGTTAAAACGCGGCGCTAGCATGTAGCAGTTAGCAGCTGCTGTTTAGCCATCTGTCTGCAGCATGAAGAGCTTCACATTAAAAAGAAACAAATACTGTATTTTTCTGTTGGAATACCTTTAGAGGTTGTTGTTTGTGTTATGACAAACCAATAGAGACACTTGCTGTCATTTTAAAGTGTTTTTAAAAGAGTTATTGATCCCGGAAGTTAGCTTTCTAGCTAGCTTTGTTTACAAGTTAACCTTCTGCTTGAGCTGCTGCCGTTTTCTGCTGCTGTTTTCTGGTGATGACATTTTTTGATCTGTTCATGACATGCAGACTTGTAGTGGAGTATTTATCCATAAAGATAAGATGAAATATAAAGCTCTGATCATAATGAGAATAAATGAAATATCCGATCCTGATCGGACAAAGGAGTCCGATTCCGATCGAGTCCTCAATCACGTGATCGGCCCCAATTTCCGATCACGTGATCGGATCGGGACATCCCTAGTTCAGGTCTTAATGCAGGTCTGGGTCTTTTGCAGGTCTTGCTCTATTATTCATCTTTGATGGCCCGCCTAGTTGTTTCTGGATCTGTGGTTATATCCACTGGACTTGATTTGCAACACGTGTCTTCAGTTTTGATGAGTTTTGTGTTGATGATGACTCTTATGTTGGAGCAGAGTTTGAGTTTTGCCTCTTTGTGTTAACTTTTTGTATCTTGTGTGTTGTGAATAGGGCTGTAACGAGTATCCGGGTGCTTGGGTGTTTGCGATTTGCTCCCGAAAATTTGAGTACGGATATTCGCGATGTCCAAGATCGCTGATTCACGATCTTTATAAATGCAGTGAATTGTATTAAAATATTATCAAAATATCATCTTGGGACGATGTATTTTTGCTCTGAAATGCGATTAATGTAGGATTTTAAGTTTACGAACTAAAACAAAGAGCCGCGGTACTGCCAACAGAAGTAAACACATGTTCGTGACGGCGAAGCTTCTGGTTTTCAAAGTAAAACTAGCGAGAGCTTTTTTCTGTTCAGAAACTGAGACTGAAGTTCCGCTCACTGACATAACTTCTGAAAAAATGAATTAGCTTTAACATCGGAGCTTTAGCTCCAGTGTTTACATTATTTTGGTTATAATAACTCTTCAACATTTGATGCAATTAACGAAACTCCAGCTTATTCTGAAGAAACAGCCTCGAGCTGCTGAAAGGAGGATGTAATCAACGTGAATCAGCTGATTCTGCTGCGGAAAAAAAAAAAACGTTTTTCATACGGACTCTCCACCAATATGTGATGTTTAGAACGTAAAATATTGAAGAACTTTGAGGATAGAAAACTGTGGAGAACTTCTGGTTTTGCTGTTAAATGATCCAAAACAGCAGTGAATCTTACCCTCTTTATGTTGTTTTACTGCTGAACCAGAAGATTGACAAAAAAAGTTTAAAATGACCAAATTTATTTTTATCTGAATCTTTGTGGTTTTTTAAAATCCGTTTTGTTGATTCTGATCTCCTGTTCTAAACAAAGGTATAAATGATGATTAAATACAAATAATTTATTTTTTTTATTGATCCAGTTAATAGACATACACATAGCAATAAACATATTAAAAAGTAAGAATCGTGGTTCGATTCGTGAAACGTTGAGCTTGATTCGTGAATTGGATCGGATCACCACCTAAGCAATGATCCACAGCCCTAGTTGTGAATGCCAACACATGCCTGTGTATTAAAGTGAGAATGCGTCATGTGTTCTCCAAAGAGTAGACTCAGAGTTTTGTAAATTGTGTTTTAGATTTAGACCAAAGTCCTGTTTTTGAGAAGAGTTAAAGCAGCGGTGGGCTGGTTTGGAGAATGGCACTTTGTGTTTTAGCCCCTGGGAACAACTAATATATGTCCTCCAGAAAAATGCTACAAGAACATGCTTAAAACACTAAGAACACAATGAGACTTTAAGAAAATTGATTTGCCGACTACCTCAAAAATTACAGTTCAGTTTTACGTTTTTAAAAATAAAAGTAATAACAGTTCATTTTAAATTATAATGGATTTAAATGAGAATGATCTTTGGAAATTATTAAAAAATATTAAAAAATGAAATTTCTATTCCGTGTTTGCTTTAAATTTATTTTAAAGTACATTGTTCCTTTGTTTGTTGCAGGAGTTATGTACCATAAATAACCAGTAATACTTGAAATTAGCAATGTCAGATTATGGATGTCTTAAAGGCTGTAAGACCCCTCACTTTCTGCATTTTTCTCATGCAGACATGAACATATTCACACTTTTGTCTTTGTTTAAACTATCAATTTTCAAACTTTCATCCAAAAATAAGTGCAGTATTAGAGAATAGAAAAAGATCTGATTGTGATTGAAGATTTATATAGATTTTTAAAGCTGATCGCATTCTGTACAAAGAACACAGCACAGGAGAGATTGATTGGCAAGGTCAACGGCCAATCAGAACACAGTGCACTGTGAAAAACAAAGAATTCAAAATTACACTGAAAACACTGAATGCCATCAAACCTCAATTAAATAAGAGACCATTTCAAATGATTTTTTGTCACATTGAAGAATGATGAAGTCAACAAGAGCGATTCTTTGAGTAGTTTCTGTTTGAAGTCTTTTGTTGCAGTTGACTCCGAGCTTTCATTCAAGTTTACAGGTGCTGCTTCTGTTGAGTTCAGTTTCTGTATAAAGCAGGAGTTCATACTCAAAGCCTTCTTAAACCACAAAATGTAAAAAGAACATACAATGAAATCCAAAAGGAAGAAAAAATGATCCAATCCAACATGTCCTAGTTCTTTTCAGTTTAGACCAGCTGCTTTATTGCTGACTTCTAGTATTCTGAGTTCTAGCATTGGAAGAGAGACAGATCACTGGTGTGGACGTAGTTTTGTTTTCAAAAGACGTAGACACTATGTCTTTGATCCCTGTGCTTCAGTGAGGTGAGACCAACAAGAAGAGGAGATGTAAAATCAGTTTTAGAGCTAAAATGCATGGAGGAATAAGTGCATAAAGCTCAGATGATGAGCCAGAAATAATCTCCATTCTCCATAACTCTGTTCTGCTGTGACGTCCGCTTGAGCTTAAAGGAAGAGCTGATATTAAACCTGATTGACTGGTTATAAACAAAGTTTTGAATCTGCTGGGATTGGATAGAAGTTATTGATGAAGTGGTGAAAGAGCTGTGATGAGCAAGAAATAGTCTTTTTTACTGACTTCCTGCTAAGCTTCACTCCATCTCAATGAGTTTGTGTTTGTCCCGTCTGTCTGGAACAGCACTCTGTGCTGCAGTTTGTCTTCTGGACATTTTCTCCTTCTGTGTGTACACTCATAGCTTTTAGATCTTTTAGATGATTTGTGAGGTTTCTGATGAGTTTTCATCCCTTGTTTTTGGATCCCTAGACCGACTTTCAACTTTTCGCCTTTTAAGTTTCTTGTTTTATCTTTTTGCTCATGTTACATTTCTACATTTGTGGACTCGACTTCAGGCTCTAACTACAGTATGTTTACTGTGAGCAGCAATGAACACTGCCTTCTTAATCATTGACAGATTCTTTACAATACGGATCAATATTGTCATGGTTCAACCTGCTGCGTCTCCCTTCAACCACCAGAGGGAGCGCTCACCTGAGTTTTGAACTCTTCACCTACCTGGATTAATCTTCATCAGCTGTTTCCCATCACCTCATCACTGCCATAGTATTTAGTCTGGCTTCTCACCACAGCTCACTGCGAAGTCTTGTTTGCCCTGCATTCAGTCCAAGCGTTTTCTCCCATGCCTGTCTGCCATGCCTGTCTGCCATGCCTGTCTGCCATGCCTGTCTGCCATGCCTGTCTGCCATGCCTGTCTCCCATGCCTGTCTCCCATGCCTGTCTGCCATGCCTGTCTCCCATGCCTGTCTGCCATGCCTGTCTCCCATGCCTGTCTGCCATGCCTGTCTGCCATGCCTGTCTCCTTGTGTTTTGACTCCTGCCTGAATCCTCGACTCTCCGCCTGGCCCCTGTGTTTTGACCTCAGCCTGTTTTCTGACCACGCTTTGCCTTGTCCTGTGTCTTCATTAAAACCTTTTGTTTGCACATGGATCCACACGTCTCTCCCTCTTCGTCACAATAATATTACAATTCATAGAGTGGAGGTTGCCTTTTGAAAAGAATATGACTCCATTAATGAGTAATCATTTGACATACACTGAATTATAATAGATATTTAGCAGCATATTTACAGCATTCCACAAAAACAACACTAGTTTAAATTAAATGTAATCTGATTTGTTGTTTTCTCTTAATCATTGATCTCTTTTGTTTTTATTCTTTTTCCATGCATCACATCTTTTATGTAATATCCAGCGTTATCTTCTGCTATTCAGAGCATCCCAAAGACTTAAGAGCAGCTCTCAAATATAGGCTTAGCAGAGACTATTTCCTCTGCTGTGAATGCATTTTCCTCACAGGTGATGCAGTTAAGGTTTTTTTTTTTTTTAACCCTACTTTGTATTTACTTGTATTCTGTTTTTCATCCCATCATGAAATTGCCCAAACAGAGAACTGAATTTTTTGCCCTATTCTGCCTAGAACTTCCTTGTTTCTTAGGATGAAACTTCAGGCTTGCTCAATAATGGAAACATATTGAAAGGAGTTTGTGTGGCTACAGAAAAGTCCTTTCAGGAAAGCAGACCCATGTGAGTAAGGTCTCCTCAACATGTGCAGGATCAAGAAGAAAGAAGTGAGCTGTGACTGATGTGCCCCGAGGGAGAACATTCTTGATCTGATTGTACCACTTTGAGTCGATCTGCAGTGTCCCATGATATTTGGAAAAGCTACAATTAGACCAGAGGCAACAGTGGCGTTCTTAATTTATACCCCTTGTTGCTGGCACATATTCCTGTCCAGTGGAAAATACTGCAGCCTCTCCCCAGAGAATAGCTTGCGGGTGACAAATTGCTGCCGCTTTACACTCCATTTGGTCTGAGGCAGCCCACATCCTCCTCCTCCTCCTCCTCTGTCTTACCCGCGTGCATCCTTGAGTTCCCATAATGCCCTGCCCCTCCTGTTTCTTCTGCAGGCACTGACCTTTCAGATGATGCCTTTTCTGGCCTCCCTGGCCAGCAGCTCCCTCGGGAGCTATAATGGACTCGGTGTTAATTGCCTGTTGAAGGACAGAGGCAGCTCTGCTCAGGCTGATTGCAGACTCCCCTGAGAGTACAGCTGTCTGTTTGTGTGATTGCTGCTCTAATGCAGTGCTGCTGGGAAATCCACCCTGTTCGTACCTATACTTATGTCGGCAGACACAGACAAAGTAACTCGTCATGACCTTCATTTTTATCGCAGCTTTATCTTCACGTTGGAGAACATTTAGCTTCTCAAAATGTTAAACATAATGAGCATTTTTTTTGTTTGTTTGTTTTTTTTTTTTTAGAAATTTTGCAAATTTAAGTAGAATTAAAACAGATATTTCTGTTTTACACGTCTGATAGGGTTTTCTGACAAGTGGAAGCAGATTGGGATATACAGCAGTTGAAGAGACTTGGTGTGAAATATCAAAGTGGTTTAAATCTGATGACAATTATTAATTTCTCCTCCATGATCGATGCCACAAACAGCTGACACTTCCTTGTCTTACAAAAAGACACTACATACGTCATTACAAAATCCAGGTCTCTGATTGGTCAAGGTTTAACTGGTTTAACTTTCAACGCACGTTCAGTTGTTTTGTACATAAAGCCGAGAACTGACTTAGAAACTTGCGTAGCAATGTGTGAAAGCAATAGTTTTGAATGTTCAAGCCTGAAAAGCGCAGATATGCACATTTACATAAACTTTTGATTGGAAAACTCAAAGGCGTGTTTCCCGGCCCGCTGTGTACGTACCATCAGAATGTGTTCTCATTACCATAGAGACCACACCTGTTCACCACAGCCTTCATACAAAGAGACCAAAACATGTTGTACTTTTCCTCACGTCTCAATTACTCTATTTTCAACATTATATTGTGCACTTAAAAGGCTAACACAACAGTACTGTTGGAGGCCGACTCCACTCTGACCCCAGATTTGAAATATGCAAAAAAAAGGGTGGGTTGAGTGGGGGAGGTGTGGTCTGGATCTGTGATTGGCAGTGAGGCCACCTTGAGCGAACGTAGTCACTTTGCGTCTTGAATATGGAGAGTGGTACAGAGCAAAGTGATGCCAGTATCTCCACAGAACTTTCTGTGGAGGTTGAGGATTTTTCTTCTCCTCCTGAGGCTGGCGCTCATGGTCCAGACTGAAGGGGACACGATCTGAGTGGTAAAATGACGCCAGCTTCATAGCTAATAAAGGCTAACATGTTAAGCAAACAATCTAGAGTGAAATATTCATTGCAAATCCATCACTAGAATGGAGTTCTCTGGATTAAATACCAACTGCTCTAAACCTCTGTTCCCTAACTTCAAGTCCACTGGAAAGTTGTGTAAGCCAGTAGATTTCTGACAACTGAAGAATATACAGCTTCGAGTCATGCTAAAGCTAACACGACAGCAATATCCGGGGCTTTTATACTGGACCTTCAGAGCGTGGTGACGTGGAACTCCTGAAATGACGTGGGACTTACACCAGTTAACCAATCATTGTTTTAGCCTGTAGGGGGCAGCACACAGAAGGTTTTTGACTATATTTTCAGGAATCAAACAAGTCTATATTAATTAGTCAAAACTGTGGTAAGGACCAATAGACAACACTTTTAGAGGTCAACAGACAAAAAAGTTGATTTACTGTTTGGATTAGTGTTATTTATTTGTTTATTTAAAAACAACAGTGCACCTTATAACCCGGAGCCACTTCTATATGGATTCATTCTGGTGTGTTAACTGATGTGGGAAGGATTTTTTAGGTACATGGCGCTCTGAGAAAATGTCCGTCTGCTTCTTTACAAGTTGTAAACAAGGTTGGGTGTTTTTGTTTTTTTTGCGTGGGTTGGGAGTTAGCCTAGTCACAGTAACATTTGTTCTAGTGTTATCAGTCTGTTTTTGGATGTGTTGCAAACATGGTTGGGAGTTACAGGTATTGTATTCTAAAAGCGTGTTACAAACAACTTTTAGAGCTACTGTGACCACAGTTAATGCACTCTGACTGACTGATGGACTCATCTCTGACTGTTTTTCTCTCGCTTAATGTGCCTTATTAGTTCAGTGCACCTAATTACACAGTTTGAAAATAGATGGTCATATAGAGCTTCATGTTTTCAGTTGTACTTCATTTTAAAAGAGGATATAATTCACTCGTTCAGCTCTCTGATTCCTGAAGGTCAGACTGTAAGACTATGTTCCCATTGCCATGGAGACCACCTCAGTTCACCAGCCTTCACATTTAACCTCGTTTCATACTGAGAGTCAAACTAACGGCAGAAAGAGTCTCTTTTCCACACGTCTCAATTAGCTGAACAAAGGCTGGTTTCTCACTAACAGGTTTAAATGCATGATGACTTTGTTAAATGATTTGAAAAAAAACACCTTTGACCTCAATGTCTTTATCAGCGCAGCTTTTTACCGGTGTTGTCTAGATATAATTACTCAAAACAGAAATAATTAATAATAGATGTTGTCATAAACATTTGGAAATGCATATAAAACCTTTGAGATTCAAAACAAAAAACTGCTGTTCAGTTTCCCACTGAAATCAGACAAAAGGAAGAATTCACAAGTGAGCCTGTTTTTCTAGCAGTCTTACTGTTGTCCAGGAAAATAATGCTGAAGTAATTATTAGATCTGAAAAAAGGGAAATCTGACAGAGTAAATCAAAACTTTGGCATTGAAATAGAAATTCACAGCTGTTGAGAGACTTCCACATAGTAGTTTATGTGTTAGATGATTGATTAAATAAATAAATTAAAAAAATAAAATGCATCTCAGAAGATGCTATCATTTTGAAAGGATAGTAGAGCTCAACTGTGGAGAATTTCTCTTAATAAATATAAGTCAATGGAGTTCAGATTATAGATAGGTAGACGGACGGACAGATAGATATTTTTTTAATCCCAAGAAAAACTTTTTTATTTTTTTTTTAAGAAGACTAACTGATTGAAACAGAACCATACCCACAATGAAGAGAAAACAACAAAAATATCATTAGAAGATATTTATTTGGTAAAGTCTACATGATGGGGTTTAAAATGAAGATTTAAAAATTATTATTATTATATTTTTTGGTTTTGACAAAATTTTACTCAGAACAACTCAGTGGCCCAGTGGCCCTGCGAGTGGAAGGTCGTGGGTTCAAATCCCAGCCGAGTCATACCAAAGACTAAAAATGGGACCCAGTGCCTCCCTGCTTGACACTCAGCACTAAGGAGTCGGACTGGGGGGTTAAACCACCAAATGGTTCACGAGCGCGGCTGTGTCTGCAGCTCACCGGTCCCCCAGGGGATGGGTCAAATGCGGAGAACAAATTTCACACACCTCGGTGTGTGACAAATAGTGGGACTTTAACTTTAATCAATCAGGAGTGGAGTAAAGTGCTTGACCTAATTAAGTAAATCAAACATGATGTTCCCTGGTTTATCAAGGGGTTTAGGTTCTAAAAATAACCCGTGATTGGTAAAATCTACAAAGTGGTCATCTTCATTTTTTTTTTTACAATTAGGATAAATGTTTTATAGCAGTAAAACTCCTCACTACATACTTTCTACACACTTTTCTCAGACAGACATGAACATTTTCACACTTTTCTCTCATTTAAACTGTCAACGTTCAAACCTTGGTTGAAAAATAAGTCCAAGATTATAGAATGAAAACAAAGATCTGATTGCGATTAAAGATGTAGCAAACTGAACAGCTCCTGGACAGAAGACATGGTGTAAAACAGATAGATTGACAACAGCCAATCAGCATACACAACACAATGCACTGTAATAAAAAAAAAGGAAATAAAAAGCATGCAAAATTGCATTGAGAAAAAAACTGCAAAGCAGCAAGACTGCAAAAGGTGAACTGCAATGTAGCGAGGGACCACTGAACAGTACTTTTTTCAAACTCACAACCGTGTTTGTTTAGGAACTTGATTAAGGTCAGTGAGAAGCTAAATGTCTATTAAATCACTGCTGCCTTTGTGTCAAACTACAGCTCCCATTTGTTCCTCTCCTAAAAGCAACTCAAAAAGGTAAACCGCTGTGATCGGGCATGCAGCTGGGATTTATTATTTAAAGCATCAGGGTCCTCAGTCAGGCCTGAAACCAACATACTTAGTTGATAAAGTATTTTTAAATGTAGCATGTTCGAAAAAGAGGCTTCCGTCATTGTTTCTCTGTTGGTGAATGAATGTCCTCATTAATCCAGCTGACCTTTGACTTAAGTCTTCTGTCGGCCTGCATGGAGAGAAAACAGTGTAATTGATGAGTTCTTGAGAAAATGTCAGGGACGAGGCGACCAGGTGAAACTCATTACCTCTCTTCCCACACTTAAAGCACCTCCTCTGCATGCCTCTGCATGCGTGCATGGCCTGTGGCTGGACCTTGATCTTCACGGTTTGAAGTTGAAAGTAGGTCCTGTGGCCCCGACGGCCAGAGAAATGATTCCTGCTAGATAAGGAGCATCTTTCATCCCCCATTCATCTCACCGCTGTGCTGTCATGGCGAACTTGATTTGCATGAACATCATGTCTGGCAGGCAGAAGAGGCCAGGAGCGGCCGATGGAGGGGATTCACTTTGACGTGCTGCCAAAACTCCTGAGAGACTTTAATGTGACATTTGTGAAAAATGCTCAGACGCAAGTACTGACCACGACACTAAACAACAGCAGGAACTCTGACACAGTCCAACTCGTCCAACACCAATGATGGGAACTACACATAAACTAGTAACTTTCTAATGAAAGTTTACAAGAGAACAAAAAGAGTTGGTATGTTACTCTCTGTGTGTTTGTGTCTGTGGAGGGATGTTTCACGGGAAAGATTGTAGACGATTTGGTGAATCTGTTGAGCAAAAGTGTTCATGCAGATTTTTATCTATGGGCATGCTGCAAGTGACAATCTTAATAACCCATGATAAAGGTGAGATGCAGGCATATCATGTGGATTTTTTTCATTTTTCAACCATCCAAGCCCTGCACCAAACCCTTTAAAAGTTAGAAAGCTTTGATAATCAGAATGTAGTTTGTGTAGGTGTCCTACTAACATCCTATTAACAATGTGGGTGGGGCCTAACTAAGGGCACCATACGACAGAATCAGTCGTACATGAAACTAACAGCCTTAGAGATGCAATACAATATATACTTACCACACGCACAACAATCATACCTTCAATTTTCATGACGTCCTTAACCCTAGAACACTTTCACTATAAAAAGTTACACCATCACTTTTGTAGGGTAACTTTTACCCAATATACTAAACCCAATAAAAAGTATTTCTCACAAAAAGTAGTTCAAAACATGACAACACATGATAAATTAGAGTAGTTTGTTTTTATTTTTAACTGTGGTTAACGAAATGGAAAATCAATACAAAGGAAGATCCTTAAAACAGGCTTGAAAATGGCTGAAAAATGAGGAATTTGGGAAGAAAAAAAGTCCTAAAAAAATAAATGATACTGGAGACTTGATCTTTGCTCCGCCCATTCCTGGGACATGTGAGACTTTACCCAGGAACCATGACACTCAGAAAATTACAACATATCCATGTGAATACTTTTGCTCCGATGAAAATCACCCAGCGATAGTGCTCTAGGGTTAAGGGGGTCCTCCTGACCCTCAAGAAAAACTGCAAGACATACCTGCACTCCTTTGAACCCTCTTAGATAGACAGCTTTATTAATCCTTTTGGGGCGTGCCCGCAGGGAAATTAAAGAATCAGGAATCTGGACTTTATGGGGTCCAGATGACCCCACTTTTAATGCAAACATGCCTAGGATAATACGGTGCAAGGTTTAAGATGCAGTCCATCCCCCCCTCTTACCATCCACGGGCCCGCATGATCCAGAAACCACAGCATCCGTATGGGTCAACCCCCACATGGCTGCATGTGTCTAAGGCTGTGAGTAGAAAGTGAAGTTTTTCTCAGACTGGTGTTCAGAATGCCCTCTACCCAATGTCACAGTCCTCAGTACACTTGTCTTCCAGGGAGACAGGCTGTCATTAGAGTCTTGAAACAAGCTCAAGTCAGCTGGAGATGCTTAATGTTTTCAAACTCCATTTTGCTTAAGTGGACATGATAAATCATTCCATTACACACATGGATAATTTATTTTTAATTTAGCCACCGATTCAATTAGCTTCAGTCTGATGGAAGGACCGTGGGAGGTATAAAAAGTCTAGTATGTTGTAAACAGCAGCAGAGTTCAGTCATGAACAGGTCTGAATACAAAACTACTCCTTCTAAAACTCCCTCAGTTTGAACTTCAAAATAAAAGGCTATTTTTTCATAAAGTTAAAAATCTGTCAGTTTTCAGTTTCAGTTTATTTTGAATACTATTTAGAACATTAAAAATATTAGAAACTGTTCTTTAGAAACTTTAGAAACTGTTCATTATTCTCAATAATTGCCAAAGAGCAACATTAATTCGAAGTGGTCACAATCTAACATTTGGTGAAATAAATGAAGTTCATGTAAATCTGACTTCTCTTTGACAGTGTGTCTTGCGTACTTCATTTACCCTTGTGCTATGCTAGACATGTTTACATTAAAAGTGGGTCATCTGGACCCCACAAGACAGTGTGCTGAACTAGTTTTCTCAAGGATTTCTTGTCTTCACTGGTGTCCATGGCAGACATGAACTCCTGTCCACCTTTGTCATGGGAGGAATCACACATCAGGGTGGGGTCATCTGGACCCATACGAGAGCACAATATTAAACCAGTGGTCAGTGCCCAGGGACAGCACCAGATCCATCACAGCTATTGATGGACTCTGGTACAGCCCAACTGCCGTGTTGTTAGCAGGTCCCAAGATAGTAGGACCGATGACTTATGATGGTAAGGGACAAGACCTGCTCCCAGGACGTGACATGGACTGTCAAGCGTTTGCTAATTTTGTGCGCTTTTCCCACACTTGAAAAAGGGCTGAGCATCCAAAGGAGAGGGCTGATTTACTCAGACTGCCACTTGATGTTGTTTTACAATCTTTATTTATTTTTACATTTTGTTAGTAAGCAGCCAATAGGTAAAAACCTTAAAAACACACATAATAATATGAATAAATATTCACAATGTCAAATTCCATTACACAACAGCAATAAACAACTTTAATCAATAATAATTTACATAATTTTAAGTGCCCCCATTTAACAAATTCATTTTAATTACTGAATTAAAATGAATGCTGAATGAATTCATATTTTAATTACATTTTTATTCAATTTAATTAATCAAACCCTTCATTTTTATTTAAGTTCATACACCAAATTAATATTACTTCAAGAATTACTCCAAAATATCATCAGCAAAGATCAATAAGATTTACCTGAAACTCCACACCACAAACTCACCAAAGATACAGCGCACACCTACAGGTTAAACATCAACTCGCATGAAACTCAAAAGTCCAACTGGTACCTGAAGTACCCACAAACGATTTCAAAGTGCGCCCCGCTGCCACACCAAACGGGAAACAAGGGATTGCAGTTCTTCTAGTGCTTGGACAAAGCCATTTGCTGCCTCTTCTATAGATGGATGACAAACGCCTACAGGTAGGCGTGCTTTACACACGCACTACCAAAGCTTGTATCTCACTGGTGTTTGCTGAATGAAGTGTGTGCGTAGTCATTAAATGCCCGACGCAGCGCGCTCAGCTGCTCATTAGTTCCGTGTCACGTGATTCAGACTCAGCTCTACATGGACAATGGACCAAAAACTTGGACAGTGGACGCAAGCACATGTTTTTGGCTCAAATGGAACCCCATACGGCCCAGCCTCAGCCTGACTCTGCCTTCAGTAGACCGAGGTAGACTGAGTATGAGAACCCTGGTTTAGAGAAACTAAAATACTCTCCCACTCTTACCAAATCAGATTCTAGTCATGTTCTCCAGCCCACAAACAGACCAGGTGTCCGTATGATGGCTGTCAATGCACACTCCTTCAGAAAATTGTCAAGTCACTTCACTGAGACACTGAAGAAGCTGTTTTGAATGCAGCGTAGAAAGTTCTTATGCTGCATTCACAACAAACATGGTTTGTGTGTCAAACTTAGTACATCCGATGCCTGTCTTTCAATATGATCAAGATTAAAGCTTGTGTAGAGGAGCTAACATCTAAAATTTTTAGCCTTATCCTACATGGAAGCACTGACTATTTATCTCATTAACAATACATAGAAGCCACGGATGACGTTGATAGATTTTTATCTGAGTCTCCATGAGATGTTCTCTGGGTTGAAAGACTTTCCTGAGTGTACACTGTCAAATTCTGAATATTGTACAGATATTGTTCTTTCACCTTCCTTATTTTTATTAGTAATGCAGTGCCTCATTTATATTACATGTATCATATACCATTATTTTGAATTAAACAACTGCTGTTTTATTTCTTGGTATTGATAGCTCCTATTTCCAAGTAATAGATACGAATTTGAAACTATCAATACATATTTGTTTTTGTGAGAATAATTTGCGGTGCAAACAGCATTTGAAATGTCCTAGTAGAGGAGTGTCCGTGCACACTTTAGGTTGAGAACATGTTTTACTCATCTAATCCAGACACATCTTAGTCACTCTGGAACCAACAAGCATTGAAATGCACTTTGACACAAGCCACAGAAATGTTTACGGAGATTAACAGCAGACGTTTACTGGTGAACCTCATGCCACCACAGGGCCAACCATCAGCGCATCTTCTGTTAAATGTTCAAAGGAGTGGGCCCTTTCCTAATATCAGACAGGTGGTTTACTTTGCCAAATCCTGGTGTGTGCTGCTACCACATACGTCCTTACTGTGTTGTTCTGGCAGTCCCTCTTCTGTTGTTTTGGATGACTACTAATGAGTTGTTGTTGTGCTGGATGGAGACAGATTTGAAAGGAAAACCTGATTTGTTCCCTGGTGAAAACTTGCTTTAGTCTGTCACAGTTTTTCTTCCCCTTTCACAAATCAAATTGCAGTAACGCTTGTCGATCAGGAGACAGCAGTTCAGCTGCTCGAAGGCTTGCTGGGGTTTTGTTTATTTATCAGCTTTTTATGCATATTACTGTTTTTGTTGAAGCTGTAGAATCCAACAGCATCCTCCTCAAAGGACTCTACAGGAAGTCAAAGCAGGTGGCGGGAGGTGTCAAATGGCTCTTTGGACTGGGCAGTCACCAAGGAGATGATGCAGCTGTTCTCCATCCAGCATGGCTCCCTTTGTGCCCAGAACTTATGGGCTACTTCAGTGGGAAATTTAAAAGGTTCCATTTTCATCAATTTGTCAAAAAGCTGCTGACTTACATGACAGTTTAAAGAGCATGGATGGTGATGTTTCCCACAGGCGGAGCAGAGTTAAAAGCTCCGGAGAGGAGTCCTGCTGAGAGGTCCACAGAGATGGAAAAGGCTCTCCAAATAACTTCAATCAATTCAAAAGTTCAAAAGAGGAGGAGCAAAGGTTCAAATCAGGTTTGCTGGCTAATGCTGGTTATTGCTGACAGATGCATCAATTACCACACCTATGCATTATTCAGCAGTAGGCCTGCCTGGACAAACTCCAGCTAAAGTGTGGAGGGGTGTTTGTCTGATGGCAGCAAAATGAAACCATTTCTGAGATCTTTCATTTAAAGATACAGACACTGACTTACTTTATTTTTCTTTATGTATTTCACTGTGATACCTTTCAGCAGGAGCATATTGTGCAGCAGCACTCCACAATGCGTCCACAGTAAGGCAGGGTAATGTTCCTCGGTAGCTGAAGCATGGAGACATGAGTGCAGCATGTACTGGTCCAGAAAATGCTGATCTTTTCCACAGAGCCCCAGCTTCCTCTGCAGTTTTGGATCAGTTGCTACGGTTTAAGTATGCCACTGTTCTTGACATGCATGCAAAACAGGAGCCTCACAATGGAAGTGCAGTGAACTGTTCAAAGCTATTATTCTGCTGAAACGAAATTAACTTGAAAGCAGGGTAAGGTACCGTCCTCTGAAATAATGTGCAAGTTCAAGGTTGATTCTGGCACTAGGGAAAAGCCAACTAAAAAGCAGACTTCTGCTGAAGTGATAGAAATCACAACAGATTTTCATTTTTCTTCTTTCCCAGAGAAGCTTTTTTTTTATTTTCAATGTCCGTGAATTAGAGTTTAAGGTTTAAAAAAATGAGTAATACTTTGAAATAAAAAGTTAAAATGGCAGCAACAGTTCATACAAAAATCCAGTGGACATCAGAGACAGATCACACTGTCAGCATTCCTGATTCTTTCTGCTGGAATTGATGCAGTTCTGTCAGATATGAACTAACTGAAATGTTTTGGATGGTGAGCCTCAAGCTGAAGTGCAGCTCCCTTATTTGATCCTTTTCCAGCCTGTAGTGAATGCATTCAGACTTAAAGGCTCTAAGATAACAGCTGAAAGTAGCTATTCATGATAAATAAACCCAAAACATTGGCGATTGACATACAAATACATTCATCTACTTGTATTCATGTTTTTTGTGTTTTTTTATGAATAAATGAGAACTTACACAAACTTATACAAACAATGACTGCACAAGCAGATGCTAGGGTAAGCAGGCTGGGAAACATCCCTGCTCAGAAGTAGAGCGATGAAGCATCATTTCAGTGTGCCAGCTCTGACACGTCGTCTTCCTCTTGTGTTAGTGTCTATGTTTATGTACACGGCATTTTAGCATGTTCATGTGGCATTTTTCTGATAGTGAATGAGATTTCTAAAAAGTTAAGTTAGTATTTCTTTACTCGAATTGAACCAGGAGCAGACGCAAAAATGGTGACGATAAAATACTCTTGGCAGGCCTCAATCCTCGTCCTCTGAGCTCTCAGCAGCATGGAGGGGAAGGGGGCGGGGTTTCTCCACATCAAGGTCCCACCCACAGCTCAGAGATGAATTTCTAATGAAATCCTGCCGCTCTGCAGAAAGGTCCTACTAGGTTTTGACCTGTAGAAAACAAGCCCAAATGGCTTTTATTGCTACAGGTTGCAGACTCCTGGCCTGCTTGTGGTCAACAGACAGCCCGTATCCACCCGTAAGGACGGTTTAGGCCAAGGCATCAGCTGGTCATGAATGGGTGACGTATGTAACCTTAATATTTGGAAATCATGATTGATGCAGACGCTGAGGGAGGTAAATAAAACTCATGGATCAAGTTGTCCACAAATACAGAGAAACTTTAGCGTTATCATTATATTGAGTCTAACAAAATTAAATGGGATACTTACTTCATTTCCATATCTGAATGCCACTGATCAACAACAACATTAGACGTTCAAACATAGGATGATAAAGAATGACTTTCAACATGATTTCTTACTGCCAGCCTCACTGTTACTCACTGAACTTTAAATCTAATCGATAATTGACAATGTTGCTAAGTATTTGAGGAGGTTTTTTCTCCACTCTAAGGTACATGACCCCTAAATCCTCTGGTGACATAAACAAACACTTGCCACCATCACTTAATGTGTGCAGTGATTGAATTGGACATGTTTTCTGTCTCTCTATGTTCACATGGTTTGGACTGTAATTGCAGATTTACCGGTCTTTACTTGGAACAGCAGCATCATCCTGGCCCACCGTTTTAATCTTGTACTATCAGCACAGACTTTTGATCCTTGCCTCCTTTCATTTCTGGTCAGTGTATTTTTTTTGTCCGTAGCTTAGCTCATTTTTCTACTTGGCTGAGCTTTGATGTGGTTCCAACATCTTTTGCTTGTCTTAATTTCTAAGCTTGTTCCTATCCAAGCACTCAAGCTGTTTCTAATTTTCCTTGATTGATCACAGAGTCCAAATCCTTTTTAATTGCCTCTAATTCCATGTTAACTGCTGTCAAAATATTTGTGCATGTCATTCTAATTCTGATTGCTGCTGCTGCTGGAGCGGCATGGTCAGGGAATGCTACATCTGTTTTTCGCTGTCTCCACATCCTGTCCTTCTGCTGACTTTTTCCATCTCCCAGCCGTAATTTCCTCTTTGTTTTTGCCAGCTCGTCTTTCTGCTGCACAGACACTGTAGCTGCAGGTGATTATATGCTTTGAGAAAGCTGCATCAGGATACAATTTGTCAGGGCCTAACAGCCTGCTCTGTTCTGAGGGGTTAACATTGTGTTTGTGTTATAGTGCATTCAAACTCTAATTAAAACAACATTACATTCCCCATCTGCCAATCTCCCATAATCGTCTTTGATTGCTGTAATTAAAGTATATTTACATGTGCAAAATACTTGTAATTTAGCAAATTGCACTCTACACTGTGCACATTTAATCAGTGGCACTGCAGTGGAATGAGGGATTCCAGTGTTTTGATTTCAGCAGCCGGCTGGTTCTGACAGGGTAAGTGGACCTCTGCCTGGGGCCTCGCAGAGGTTGGCAAAACAAAACTTTGGAGAAATATTGTCATTGGGCTCTGATAGCAGTTAGTTTGACTCATTTTAAACCTGAGCTCTCCGGCGGAGCCTGACGGGGTTTGGGTGCTGCATGTCAATGTGTTCAAACCATTCACTGCATGAGAGCGGAACTGAGTGGCTCCTCCCCCTGGCGTTCCTAACAGGAAGTACCTGCTGAGTCCAAAAAAGCCAAAATCAGAGAAAAAACAGTTATTACTCAGTCATTCTATTTGTAATACCTTTTAACCCACTCTTGACTAATTTTTTTCATGGTATTTTCTCTATAAGTTAGTCAAATTATAACACAGCCAATCAGATGCCTCAGGAAAGTATGTGGTCTCATGTCCAAAGTTCCAAACGTTTGGTCGACAGATTACGTGTTCCCCACATAAGTGGTAGAGGGGTAGACCTCCAACAAACTCAGTCTTTGACTGGTTGCCATAGAAACGTTGACTCAGACCGACTCAAAGCAATCACTGCTTACTGATGGTTCCAACATGGCAGTGTAGATATCCTCAAAAAACAGCAACTAAATCAAGAGCCGTAATTAAACCATTTTCTATGAGCAATGTTACACTGTCAGTCCAGTTCTCTTGTACAGTCAATGGTTCAAACATGCTGTTTACCTTAAGACTGACACCAGCCACTCTACTTCAGTTATTTTAAAGTATGACAAACCTAAAAGTGATTAAAAGCTTCTAATTAAACCTGCTGGAATGAAATGTCCTGACTGACAACAACACGCGTGTTTAATGTATTGCAGATAAATTCATTTAAAAGAGATTTTTTTTTAAGTTAGACTTTATATGAGCGTCATTTAGGATGACAACAGTTATATGTCACAGAAGTGAGTAACTCCCTTACATTTCTGCAGATTTTTATTTCTATCTTTGTCATGGGACAGCACTGCTGAAAGGAATTTTTGACACAATGAAAAGTAGTCCGTGTCCATCTTGTATAGCAGTGGAAAGCTATTTTTTCTGCTAAATAAATCATAATAGAGGCATCAATAGCCAAACCACTGGCAACTAAAGTGAGGAGTGTACTCATTTTTGTGAGATGTTCTATTTCCAAAACGTCTCATCCCCGTTTATGATTTCTTCTAAATATTCAGGTCTGTCTCTGTCACTCAAACAAAGGCTGCTCCTCACTGTCTGTGTCTGTCCTTGGTCTCACAGAAGCACAATCACTAGAAAAGTCTTACTTCAGGTTCTTGCTCTTGTCAATAAAGACTTCAGGGTTGGTCTAATTACATTGCTGAATGCTTTGAAGAGAAATCTGCAGTCCAGCCAGATGGAACCGGATGGAACACCTCAGCAGTTCAGAGTCAGGGATGGCGTCCAGGTCATTCTTCCCTCCGATGTGCTGCTCGTGTCAGGAAGACTTGACAGGGAGAGCTTCCATGACAGCCAGCTCCTGGATAATTGCTGCTGTTCAAGACTTTCGCTGTCCACCTACAGCTGCTTAATGTCATCAGGTCAGCAGAATTCTCGTCAGTGAGATCCACCAAAGAGGAAATGGAATGGAATGAGCCCGGAGCCACACATTTCATTGGAATAAAGATTTCCTTCATTCATTTGAGGCAAAACATCATTTGGTCATTTGGTTTGATCCTGAATCTGTGGTGTGTCTGCATGCATGTTGAAGATGCCTGTTTCTCTGGCTTGATGAGGATATTTTAAGTGTTGTAAAAGGAGCTGGTGAGTTGTTCTGGAGAAATAATGTTACATGATGGACACAGCTACACATCCTCATTAACGGGCATGCAGTTCCTCTTAATTAGCTTCCATTTGCTGTAATTAGCATGGATGAAGCTAATCATCTGACGAGAAGCAATCTAACGCTTGAGATACATCGTCCTTGGCTTCACTTTCATGTCTACTCAGCTTCCAGAGACATTTTAATAGAGATACATGTTTTCTGTGAGCAAAGCCATGCAGTTGCTATATTCTTTGGTTTAATCGATGAATTTAAGCTGATGTTGATATGTGAAGCATTACAGTCTTTATTGTTTTTGTGGATGAAATCAAGAAAAAATGTAGAATAAAGACGAAAAAAATAATATTTATAAGTTGCACTGAAGAATTAGTTCCACTTTTGAGAGAAATGTATTGAATAAGCTATGGGAAATTTCATCTACAAAGCTAAATTATAATAATAGAATAGATGAGTACAATAGACTGAATACAGACACACTTCACTACCGTAACACATTGATGCTCATTTAGCTTCATTGAAACATAGGAGGAATCTAGTGTATTAGTGCAACATACGAACAGTTATTAAGTAACCATAGAATAAAGAGCATGCTAACAAGTAAACTCAACTCTTTATACCAAGTTAAGTCACTTATTGCATTGAAAACTTGATGTGTTGCGTTGGAACATTTACACCGTGCAGCAACTATGCAAAAAAAAAGTGAAATTGAATATCGCGTCCAACACCTCCGATAATACAATAGTTTTCCCACCTGTAACCAAAACAAAGTAAGATTTGAACATTTCTGTGTGAGCTTTGTTTTTTATTTATTTATTTCATTTAATAACAATACATAACATCAAAATAATACTATATGCACATAAACAGTTAAACAGTTAATAAATGAAAAGGAGCAGAAAGAAGAAAACTTATAATATCTGCCCCTACTACTAGATAAACCAAATTAAATCCAAATGTATCAAACAAGAAAAATGAACATAAAATCCTGCTAGGTTTTACATAGGTATATATAAACAAAATACATACACATTTACATAAACAGTTGTCTAAACAAACCCTCATTTAATTCTATTCACCCACACTATGTCCAGTGGCATTAACTATACAAGATTTATGAAATTATTTTCGAAGTTTTGATGACATCCAGAGCTGTTTTTTGGGATCAGATGGTGCTTGTATCTAAAATCTGAGAGGTTTCACTGTCAAGTAGTAAACTTGGAAATTTTAGTCCCGTCTGCTCATTTTCAATACTTTCAGTTAAGTAGTTTACCTGAGGTTTTTGTCTTTAGTTGGATCAAATATTTGCTCTTTTAACTTTTTTTATCATTGATTTTTGAGTGTCACTAATGTCCATGACAGACATAAAATCCTGTCCACCTTTGTCCACATTTGTCATGGAAGGAATCACACATCAATGGTTGAAGTCATCTGGACCCCAAAGAGAGCGGAAGGGTTAAATAAATGGTTGTGGCCACAATCTTCTTCTTTTGTTGTTTTACAAGAGCTTTGGGAAATGACTGCCACCTGGTGGTCATTTTATGGCTTGAATTTAAAATCCAAAGAACTGTTGTTTTTTTTTCTCATTGTGTCATCTCTTCCAAGCGTTTCTGCTTTTAATTCTCTTTTATAATAATGCGTGGTGTTCTTACAGTTTGAATCTGGTTTTGTGAAATGCAGTATTTGGCATGAACCTTTGCCATATGCCTGCAGATCTGCCAAAATCCTTTTCAGTGCGGCTCTTTTCTTATGCCAAGCATTTGGCCATCTGTTTAAGCCTTTAACCAGCAGCATCCAGGGACTTCATCAAGCTTGAAATGTGAAGTCAAATGGTTTCTTGAGCTACCAAATCATGCTCAGCACTGCTGTGCAGATTTATTGCTTTGGCATATCCAAGCAGTCACACATATTTTATTATGCTGTGCGTAGCCACTTTTATGGGTTTTATAGTTAACGACAGGAAGGTTTTCCCAGAGCTTTTCTTTTGTCATTATATTTGAAGCTGTTTCTTGGAACCATTTTTAATATCTTCTAGAAATAATATTTAGCTGACAGGAAATCAGTTTGCATTAGCTTGATTGGAAGTGTTAAGTGTTTGCAAATGAGGGTGAAGACAAATGGCTAAAACACCTGCTCAAGTAATGTTCTTGCATTTATTTTAGTCTGTATACCAGGACCCACTGCCACTCCTGCACGGAGGATTGCAGAGCACCATGGAAGAATGAGCCGCTCCTCAAACCAGCGGAGAAGATAGGTTTTCCGCGGGGGTGGGTTTCATTATGCAGCACATAGGACACCATTATTAGCTCCATTAAACACACACTGACAGCCACACATTCATTCTCCATACCTTGGTTTTTAAAGGCTCCTATAAATAACGAGGGCTTCAGCTTAGTGCTCCTTAGAGGAAGGAAAGAAGGTCATTAGAGATCAGGCCTCCATTTGTCAAAATTATTTCATAATTTCAGGCCATGATGAGGGTTTTTGCTTTAGTTAATTGTAGATCAGACCACCGACATAAATTTCCATTAGAAATCAAATTGTTGCTCACTGTAGGTCGTAACCTCATCTGCTCTTTATCCTGAGAACCAAGGGAATTGAAGTTTTATTCATGGAGTTAATTTTATTGCATGTAAACTCAATTCACTTTGTGTTGAAATACAGAATTTGCAAATGTAGGAAGAATGCAAAAATCACATCAATAAAATGCCTAAACACAGATATGTCCAAAACAATCAGCAGCTTTCATTTTTTAAAGAATAATCCTTTAAAGTCCCACTCCAGGGAAATTTTGTTTTTGGCATGTCCTTGTGGTGTTTCCCTGAAGATGGGGGACAAATATATAGAAAATTAAAATTGCATTTCTAAGTATTTCTTTTTCAAATCAATGTGAATCAGGAGCAGGTGAAAAATGTCATTATAAAAAAAAACATACTTGTGAAATAGAAGCTACAGTTGAAAAGTCACCTGATCCCTGCTGTGCTCCATTCTGATGCATCCACTTTGTCTCTACGTCTTTGTTTTCCCCGTCTGAACTGGTATCTGGCTCAGTGCTGTACGGCGGATAGTTGGATGTAGGGTTGGGGATGTGAGGGTCCTTCAGCTAGCAGGGGAGCGTGTTAACCCTTTAAGCCTGAGGTGTCACTGGTGACGCTTACACACAAAATCTTCAACATACTGGTTGGGCCGCTTTTCTCTTCACAATCTGCTGGAATTATCGTGATGACGGTGGAAAAGCTACAGTAAATCAAAGAACATAAACACTGGAGCTCCGGTGTTAAAGGGTTAACAGATGGATGATGGGAAGAGGGGTGGGCTTACACCTTGTTCACACTGGCCATGGAGGGCAGCGAAATGGAGGGCGCTTCCATCCGGCACCCTTGTTAACCTATAATGTGGTTCACACCAGTCGTGGAGCGCAGCGGAACTCCGTGGAAGACTCGCGCCGTGAGGCTGATCGTTTTAGCTGATCGTTTTTAAGATACAGGAGAAAATCTGGTTTGTCTTCAAAATATAACCAATTTTTCACAATAAAAAATTGTTGATTGACAGATGCGATCATATTATTGTATCTAAACAGACTGTAGAGATAAAAATAAACATACAATCACAACACACACACACACGCTTCTCTCTGTGTGTTTCAACAACAGATACATTAAAGAAGTGTAGGCCTACCAACTACTATCTTCTTAGCAGAAACATGGGGTCATATTTTTAGGTTATTCATTTACCAATGATGGCAAAAACAAAAAAAGTTCTAGCAGAAGCGCCTGATGACCGCCGCAGTGAAATGCGCCTCTGATGTAAATTGCAGAAGACAGCGGATGCCGCGCGCCCTCCGCTCTGCACCGCTTCCGCGTCCAGTGTGAACCTAGCATTACTCCCTGTCAATAGTTTTGCACACAACTCAGAGGTGAATGTCTAAAGAATTCTTGTCAATCTGCAGAAGTTATGTTCTATAAAACAACACAGTTTTTAATAATAATTAAAGCTAGCATAATCATAATGAAGGGGGCCATACCATGATTTTCTTCAGCCTTTCAGAGTGAACAATATCCACATAAATGATCATATATTACCTTTGGAACACTAATAAACAAATTATGAAATATTCTTTTTTTTTCTTGAG
This sequence comes from Oryzias melastigma, assembly GCF_002922805.2. Taxonomy (NCBI): domain Eukaryota; kingdom Metazoa; phylum Chordata; class Actinopteri; order Beloniformes; family Adrianichthyidae; genus Oryzias; species Oryzias melastigma. Next base: position 1,844,207 of record NC_050525.1, on the reverse strand, counting down.
TTTATTCTTACCTAGAAGTAAAATGGCTCGATTCCTGAAGCTCCGCCTGCCATCGCGTGTGGGTGCCGCCCGTTTCATGACGTCATCCTAGAGCCATTGGCAGCGTGTCTTCATTTCTCCCACAAATATAAGCATCCGACTTTCTCTCAAAGATGGATGCACAGGGCTGCACGGTGGCGCAGTGGTTAGCGCTCTTGCCTCACAGCGAGAAGGCCGCGGTTCGACTCCCGGCTGGGACCTTTCTGTGTGGAGTTTGCATGTTCTCCCCGTGCATGCGTGGGTTTTCACCGGGGACTCCGGCTTCCTCCCACCGTCCAAAAACATGCTTCATAGGTTAATTGGTGACTCTAAATTGCCCCTAGGTGTGCCTGTGAGAGTGTATGTGCGTGATTTAGGCCCTGAGACAGACTGGAGACCTGTCCAGGGTGAACCCCGCCTTCGCCCTTCAGTAGCCGGGATAGGCTCCGGCACCCCCGCGACCCCATATGGGAAGAAGCGGTCAAGAAAATGGATGGATGGATGGATAGATGGATGCACATTCCACATATCTGCCTTCAGTATCCCCTGCCATCGCTAAACTGGTTCACAACACAAATATCGGCGTCTGCACGACCGTGCCTGACCGGGGGTGGGTGGGGGTCTTAAAGGAGCCCCTCGTCTAAAGTAAAGAACATCTGTTTGAGCTGGAATTTATTGAAGACAGGACACAACTGGAAGATATACAGTATTCTGCATCTAAAATATTTTTTTTGCTGATCTTCACTAACTCAGTGGAGAAATTGAGTGTTGGTGTTAGAATGGGGGTGGAGCTTTCAGAACAGACTCTTCCTGAAAGGGGCGGTCTCGCTCTGTGACATCAGATAGTGAGGACCAGCTCGTTTTCATGGGTATGGGAGGGGCTGCCACAGAGAGCGCAGGTTTTTAAAGGAATATTCAGAAATACATGAACGGATCAAAATACAGATTTGGGGTTCTTTGTAGTGAGGAATGAACAGTAAAATGCACTGAAAAGCTCCAAAAGTAGAATTTTCATGGTATGACCTCTTCCAAAGACCACTGGGAATGCTCTTGCACTAGATTTAAAGATGATTGGAGACGGACTTGAAGTAACAAATTGTGCAGATGTTCTGTTTTAGGAGCATTGCTTTGATTCCACAGAGCGGGACATTGTTGGTACTCAGGTCTCAGATCCAGTAATTTACTCTGATGTGGCGGTCACAGTGTTGTCTTGGTTAAATGTGCTTTGACTAGGGGTGTTGCGGATCACGGATTATCCGTGGTCCGTACGGATCAGAAGCCACGGTTCGGGACACGGTTCGGACACGTGTGTACCGCGGACCACTCCGACCCCCACCCCCAGCGAGCGCACACACCTTGGGCTCTCATAATTTTAATCATTGTCCGTTCACATCAATAAAATTCTGTCAAATTCCTGTAAATCCTCTTTGTTTTGACCAGCGCTGAAGTAACAGCTTCACGGTTATTTCTTAAAGTCTGTTCCTGAATCTCCCGCTGCGTGTGGGCGGAGCTTTCAGCGTTTTTCCTGCATAGAGAATTTGGTGTCGGCCGCCACCAGCTCCTGGAAAAGGGGGGATGTGGCTGATTCTAGGAGCCCAGACTGAGAGAGGGTCCACGGAGACCCGAATGATGACAAAATGATACAACAGAAAAAATAATTTCAGTAAACCAATAACCAATATATAATCGCAAATATTTTGATTTTAATGTCAAGGTAACAATAATTATATATTTTGTTTTGGAAACATCGTCTGTGGACCCCCCTTCCTCTTAATTGAAAATGGTTCGGTCCGACTGGACTATTCTTCCACAGCTGTTTGTTACCGTCAGACCCACAGAGTTTAAGGGAGAGAAGACACGCTTTAAAATCAGGAGTTTAAACACCTGATTTAGAGGAGAACCTCCGTGAAAAAAGAAAAAAGGAGACAGTCTGTCTATTGCCGCGCGGAAAGGAGAGAGTGCTCGTAAACGGACAAGGGGGCGGGGCCATGAATTTGAGGGTTTCTTCTGAAGCTTTTGTATGGAGCTTCAAACTAGAATAATTTGTTGTTTTATTGTGTATCAAAATTAGGCTTGTTAGTTACATTTCTGTTTTATAATGAGGTGATCTATAGTAAAATATGTAAATTGAAAGAATGTTCAATAAAGTTACATAATAATAATAATAAAATAAACTTGTTAAGGTATACAAATCTGAAGTCCCCACGAGACACCACCATCTTATTTTAAGCCAGGAAAAACCCTGCAGCTTCCGTCACAAACTTTACTCAACTTGACGCGGATGGATAGATATCAGGTTTATTTAATGTTAAGACCTGAATAAAAGCATCAGTACACGTTTCAATTTCTGGATTCAAAGAATACATCCGTAATGGACATGATTTTATGGCAAGCCAAAAAGATCACCAGGAAAAGCGGGTGCAACAGTGCCACGTTTTACAGATAATTATTATTATTTTAAATATTTAAATGTCCCCATTTGGCGAGTGGGATCAGAACATTTGTATTTCAAGTGAACACCAGATAGATTTGGTATTTTCAAAACTATTTTTAAGCATTCTTTTCTCTGTTTTTGTAGATTTGTATGTATTCAGAAACTACAAGTTTTAGCATTTTGCTTGTGTTCAAACTTTAAAGATTTTTTGTTTTAATAAATAGGCCTCAGTGAGCAAAAGTTTTGAACTTTTGTGTAAGGGAAGTACTTTATATTCATTTTGAATATATGATTTGAAACGTTTCCAAAAATTAATTTAGCTTTCATGTTGTTGTTGTTGTTGTTGTTGTTGTTGGTGGTGTTTTTTTTGTTGTTTTTTTTTTTAACTTTTTACTGATCCGAAAAGTGATCCGAACCGTGACCCTAAAACCGTGACACGATCCGAACCGTGAGTTTTGTGATCCGCAACACCCCTAGCTTTGACTGGTAATCAGTGCTACTGTGCAGTATAATTACCCCAGCTTTATCAGAATGACCTCCCTGACAAACTTCCCTGGTGGAAGAAGACACCTGAGAGCCTCCACACTTCCTTTCTGACTTATTTGATCAAAAAAGAGCCGTTAGGATGGATAATAGAGGCCCTGTTGTGCAGCAGGAGGATAATGGCGGGTGGAGTGGTCTTCTTTGGAAGACTGCTGCCTCTTCCCTACACAGGAGAAACCAATACCGGGCCTATCAGCTGATATATGACACTAATACGCTGGCTGACTGGGACCCTGAAGAGAAAAGAGGGATTGTTCAGACTTTCGACTGGCTGTAGGATCCATGACTCACAGGTACCACACTGTCTAGCCCCTGAGACCACTCTAATTGCTTTACATCTGTACAACAGTTTCTTGTAATCAGGCCTTCTGCCTCCATTTGTCTTCCTTTCAGTCTCATACTGAAGGCCTTAATTGGTCTTAGTGGGGCTTTTCTTCCAGTTAGCTCGTGGGCTTGAGCAAGAGGAAGACGCTACCTCAGGGGGCACTGGGCATTGCCGGCTGCTAGTGAATGGCTGCAGAGGAGAGGAAGTCAATACTTCTTTTACCTTTTAACACTTTAATTAATGTTCTCCAGACAAGCAGTTTTTCCCATCGCTGCACATGGGGGGGTTGAGCTTCTGGGATCCACATAAGGATCAAGACTTGTACAGCTTTGTGAAAAAACCCTCACATGCTGTCTACAGGGGCCAATCGACATTTGCTGGGAATCCAGCTCTTTCTTGGTGAAATTGCTGGTCTTTTTCTGTTCTGCCCGGAAGACTCTCTTGCAGCTCATATATTCTTTAAACGTCAAGCTACACTGGCTGTTTTTTTTCTTTCACTTTTTAGACTGTAAGCTTCTGTTATTAGCACAACCTAAACAAGTATCACAGTTTTCTGGGTGCACTGCGTATTTCTGGAGTTAAAATGTTTGCAAGCACGCTGCTCCTCTCTGATGCAGTTTGTATGGAGGGTGAAAAACAGTCACAGCAACATTTTGAATTGTTGGGCTGCTAAATCAAACTCTTCTCCTGACGTTTGAACCTGGAGCAGGACACATGGAGGGAACAGCTCTACCAGGTTACTCAAAACCATCAATGAGAGCACTTTAGAGCACTGATCCCCAACCTTTCATAGACCATGGACCAGTTTATCATCAGACATCATTTTTATACACTGGTCCATACGGGGCTGAACTTAGTGTTTAATTCTTTTAACCTTCTGGTTTCCAAAAAATAGATTTTTCAAATTAAAATGCTACTATATTAAATTGTGTTTAAAGAGACAATTTGAAATTGTGTAGATATTTTACAAATGATGAAGATTCAATAAAACAAATTTTGATTGTGGGAGTTTTAGAAGATTTGTCCAGCATTTAAGGTGTGATGGATAAATGAACTAAATAGTCCTAATGAAACTGGTATTTTCTAAATATAATATTAAATGTGAACCCACCGTGTCTGATAGTTATTATCAGCATATGTTTTACTTCAGAGTCAGTGGCCGCATGTCGTGTAAAGTGGGTTTGATACGTGGGAACAACAACTGTTGCAATAAATCCATATTTGGAGGAAAACTCCTGGTTTTGTGTGGAAATGGCGGATTTCCTTTTCTTTGAAGTGCATGACTCTTCTTCTGTTTCCTCACTGGTTCTCTACTCCAAAAAGAAATGTCCTAAATATGATTGTTTTTTTTATTCACTTTGTTAGCTTTGGGCTTTAATGTAGCGGTCCGAGCAGCTGCTTGAAGAAGGTCGGAGATGTATGAAAGATATGAGACCGAGACGAACGACTTGACAGGAGTCAGACAGATGTCGTGGACAAAATAAAACTTCCTTCAGAATCAGAAAATAAACAAAACTGAAATAATAAATGTTTTTTAGATTGGTCTGCTGGCTGGTACTAGTTCAAGTAACTCACAGACCGGTACCGGGTCGCAGACCCGCATTCAAACTCAAAGCTGTTTTCTCAAGAACAAGCGTCTAAGGTTGATTCTCCATTGTCTCTAGGTGTGTGTGGTTGTGAGGCCGTGCAACACACCGTTCAGGGTGAAACCTCCTTCACCCAACTGTAGCTGGATTGGCTCCAGCTGCCCTTTGACCCCAAAAGAGATTCAGCCGGTCCTGAAGGTGGATGGTTAGATGGATAGGATTAAGATTCACTACAAAGAACTAGTTTTAATAATAACTAAATTTGGTTGTTTTTAGCTAAAACGGGAAGTGTTTTTCCTAAATGTACTGATGGTCTGCGGTCGTTCGTTTGCTCACGTCTGAGAAAACAATTTAGTTGGTTTCCTTGAAAGGAAGTCGCCGTCATTCACATGTATTTCTTTTAGCAGCACACAGAAGAAGCTCATTCTTCCTTCACGTCAAATCCATTTGATCATGAATGGAGTGTTACAAACATTTAATATTTATGGAACATCTGTTCAAATGAATGCTGGGTTCTCCGATGTGTGGGTTACAGTGAATGTAAGTGAAGTAGATTTGGAGGGTTTGAGCTCCACCAGTCTCTGCTTTCATTTAACTGCTTGAGATTGTTTACTTGAAATAAAGTGGCTCTCGTAGCCAAGAGCGTAATGGGACCTACCTCATTTTGTCTGAATAGACCTTGTTCACGCTTGTCTTTATGCAGAGATTACATCTCATGTACATCGCTCCACAAGCCACATTTCACATCTTTAATTTAAGATAGCATGACGTGTTCCTGGCTCTGCACCAGCAGCTGTCTCTTCAGGAGTGGGGAGAATTGGTTTTTTGCTCTGAGCTCTCCTCTTCTGGGCTCTGCTCAGCTTTGCCCCCTCCATTTCCTGCTGACTGACTGATATGGAGCTCTGCTGCCAGGGCTTAAATAGCAGCTGTAAGCATCCAGCTGCTCCCCACCACGCTCCACTTCTCCCCAGATGGCTCAGAGACATTCCTGCAGCCCTCCGGAGGAGCGCTCATGAGGAAAGTGTTATGGAGTGGCTCTCTGAAACACCGGGGAGCAGCTCTCGCTGCACCACATCCACCCTCCTTCTCCTTCAAGCCCCAGGCTGAACACCCAAATCAGAGGAAGGCTGCTTGTGGAGCTCCCGTCTGCAACCTCCAGGCAGCACAGATGGTGGTATCTGCAGTGTGCCAGCAAGCAAGCAGGACTCGGGATGGGGTTTTGGAAGAGATCACACACTGCGACTGGTCTGGGATGCCACTGATACCGCTCTGGAAGAGCTCCTGCTGCGGTGTGATGAGTTACTGTACTCACAGAGACATCTTCAAGAAATGGCTTTTTTCAGCGCACTGCTGGGCGTTTGGGGAGAGTGTCAGGTGAAAATCAGCATGCAATGTTTCTAGGAGAAAAGAGAAGATATGGTGGAACACTGCGCGTGGTTCTCTGCAAGCACAGCTTCTATACTTCCATGGAGCATGGTTGTCTCTTTGTGAAAGCATTGTCGACCAATACAGGTAGATCACATGTCAAATTCAAGGCCTGGGGGCCGGATCTGGCCCTCTGGGTAATTATATCCGGCCTCTCGGATCATTTTATTTCATTGTAATTACTGGCCCAGTGCTGTCTTTCACCTATTTCTAACTAGTGTAAATTTGACAAAATATATTTTTATAGACAGTAAAATATTGAAAGTTCTTTAAAGTTTAAGTTCTGGAATAATATTCCTGCCTTTTTATTTTTCATAACTGTGTTAAAAGGTTAAAGTTTTTTTCATTCATTAATTCATCTTCTGGTCCGCTTTGTCCCTGTCGGGGTCGCGGGGGTGCCGGAGCCTATCCCGGCTACTGATGGGCGAAGGCGGGGTTCACCCTGGACAGGTCGCCAGTCTG
>NC_050525.1:1835656-1836536 GCF_002922805.2 Oryzias melastigma | reverse complement strand
TTCAGATATACATGCTAGCTGTTTTGGCTAACCTAAGTTTTATTTTTTCATTTTTGAGGCTAAATTGGCTCTAAGCTAATACTTTAGCTGGCAATCAGCTTCAGCATTTTTAACTATCAATTTCAGCATCTTCAGCTATCAGCACTGGCATCTTCAGCGGGCAAATTCAGCTTACAGCATTCACACTAGAATTATCACAGGTAATGCTATATATCTAGTTCATAATTATGTTAAAAGTTATGGTTTTTTTACATTTATTGAAGACTCTAAAGCTACATTTTTAAAACTTTAAAACTGTAACTAATTAGCATATTTATTAACTGGAAATACAGTGAGACTAGTGATGCTAGTGAGACTGCTGTAAGATGAATTTGGCTGCTGAAGATGATAGCTGGAAAAGGCTGAAGCTGATAGTCAGCTGAAATATAAGCTAGATGCCAAATTAGCCAAAACAGCTAGCATGTAGCTGAAATATTAGCTAAACTCCAGATTTGTATAAAAATCTTAGTAAATGTCAAAATAGTCCAAAAAGCTAGCAGATTTTTAAACATTAAAACCATAACTTTTTAACTTAATTATAAATAATGAGAAGGCAGGGATATTATTCCAGAATAAATCAACTCAAACTTCAAATAACTTTCAATATTTTACTCTCAGTAAAAATATATTTTGTCAAATTTATACAAGTTATAAAAATAAATGCAAGATAAAATCAGGCCAATAATAACAGTAAAATAAAATTATCTGGAGGGCCGGATAGAATTGGATCCGGCCCCCGGGCCTTTTGTGTTACACAATATGTGAAGAATGAAACGTTTGTGTCTGAAGGAGCTGCAGGAATTTACCAGGATGGGAGTGGATATGAAGCACACACCAGCCC
>NC_050525.1:1830970-1835636 GCF_002922805.2 Oryzias melastigma | reverse complement strand
ACACACACACACACACAGCGAGTCAAAAGCTGGTCCCACCAGTCCCTGAATTGAAACCAGCTGAGTAGTGAGCGCCTGCATGGAGAAATGGCATCAGCTGACTCAGAAGTGGCTCTCACTATTATCCTGATAATGCGAAGGATAATTCCGGATCTGGTACTTTTTTTTCTGTTTGAATTTACAAAGCATAATCAGAAGTGTTTTGATGAGTGAGGATCGGTAATGGACATTCTTTGAATGTGGAGGGGAGGCGGTGAGGCGACCACGGGGGGTTTTCTGTATTTTGGTCCGTAACCCCTGTGAATAAGGGGGGGATTACTGTTGTAAACTGTGGGTTATCCCGTGGACCTACGAGAGTTTAGAGTTTTGGTTTTTTTTAGGTGTATTGCTTTAGTTTGCCATTTAAATAATTTACAAAAATGTACAGAATACACAAATAACCAATAAAAAGAGAATAAACAGAAGTGCATGACACTTATAGATGCCTATCCCGCGAGGTCGGCAGCAGAGCCTGTGGCTGCAGCCTCTGTGAGTCATCTACTATAGAACGCTCCTGCGTCGCACCTGAGCCGGACCGGCTGCAGTGTGAGGCCTCCCCTCTGATGAGGGAGGGGCGTTAACATGTTCATGTATGGCTTCTCTGACCCCTCTTTCAAACCATCTGTCTTCTCTGTCAATGATTGAATGATTGTCTTTTGTCTTTTAAATGTGAAAAACAGCAGAAACCGGTCCTGACGTGACACAATGTTCACGTTTCAGTTTAATTGAACAGAACTTCTAAGAATCAATCACAGCTGAGGCTTTTTCTTTGTTTAAAAAAATGATTCTTGATGATTTTTACATTGAATAGATTTTTATTGGCCTGATTGATCAGTAGACTTGTAGCTTTCTACCGTGGTAAAAACATCTGCAGAGTTGAATAGTGGTCAGAAATGTGCTGACCTCAGCAATAGATGCATGTCTGTCATTACTAAGGGTTGGGCACCGACTGGGTTTTATTGGGTTCTTGTGCCAAGGCGGTTCTTAGCACCGCTTTGGTTTTGGTTTTTAATCGATGCTAATTTCGGTACTTCAGTAATAATGCCAACATCTTTCTAAATCAAGACATTTTCATTACCAAGTCGTCACATATTGACGTATGGTTAAGACCTCCGCGTCAAAAATTGACGTTTTGGGTGTCGTCGTTTTTTGAGGTGCCGACTGCTCCCATTAAATCAGAGCTCCCCAACCTCTGAGGCGCAAACCGGCAGACCTCCCCTCTTTCACGCAAACCAGTGGCCTGCGGCTCTTTGATTGAAATGTCCAAGACAAATGGACCTTCACTGAAGCTAAACACCGAAATGCGGCAGCGTTTGCAGCAGCTTCTGTCGGTTTTGGTTGAACCGCGTAAATCATAACGGTTTCTACTTGGAACCGAACTTTGGTGCCAACCCTAGTCGTTAGTCCCCAGTGGGGGGTGGGGTGGTTGGGATGGGGGGGTTCTCACTCCAATGACCTCTCTGTTTTTTCTTGTCATGGCTGAAAGCATTCATCTCATGGGGTCTCTCATGCGAAGTACATTCTGCCACAACTCCATCAAAGCCAGACTCCTTTAACAACATATTTTGACTGTTTGATTTTGCAGTAATTACAGCTGACAGAATCCTGCACTGATTTTTCTTTTTTCTCTCCTTCCTGGTGTGAAGTCTAAAGAAAACCCGTCATAAACCATTCTGGAAAGTGTGTCCTGAGTCGACTTAAAAGCTCTTGAGAGAGTATGAGAAGAGGTCAGTTTTTGATGGATCATGACAGCTAACCATACAGCTGGTGTGGCGTCAGGTCCTTCAAAAGCTCTGAGCACAGCAGTGGTGGTCTCCATCCTCTGACAGCAGTCTGAGCTCTTTGGCGTTTTTATGGCTGCTTTAAAGTCCCACCTTTTCATCTAATGTAAAAGTGCCCCCACTGCTCTTTTAATTATCATTATGCTGTTTTTAATGAAATAATATTATTTTTTTAAACAAGATTTTCTAGGACATAGTTTCTGCAGAGTGGCAGGAGCTTAGTACAAATTTGTCTTTGAATTGTTTTTGGGACTGTTGGTGTGGAGCAACCCCGCCCCCTTTCCCCTTCCTGTTGCTGAGAGCTCAGAGCAGGGAGCTTGTGGCTCACCTAGTGTGTTTTCTACGTCACAAATAAGGTCTTGTTTTGTCTACTCCTGATTCACAACAATTTAAATTAAAAAATACTCTATCATCAAAAAATTAAATGCCCAAAGAACATGTAAAACACCAAAAACACCATTTTCATCAGAGTGAGTCTTTAAGTTATTTATTAGGACAAATAATGCTTTTTTAAGATGGTTAGTGAGGTATTTGTTTGGAAAATATTTGCAGATACCATCTGACTATGTTTGCATGTTGTTAAAAAAAACAGTCCTTCTTTTCCAGGACCACGCATGTACTCCAGCAGTCGACTGTGCCAGCAGTGCAGAGATCGAACCACATGCATGCACTTTCAGCACTGATGACTTTTTTATGCTAATTTATGGTCTCTGTTACCTTCACAAAAGGATCTGACATTTCTTCCCTTCTGACTCAAGGAAACCAGATCTTAAAGAGGAAAAAAAAACATCTTATAGAAGACTTGAGGGACTATTTTAGGATGTTTGTGGGTTGAGATTGTGTCTAGCTGTGACAAACTGTGAGCAACATCTGGATGGATTTTATGCAGAATTGTGAGCATATAAAAGAAGAAAAATACATGACAATTCCACTTACAGTATTTGAATCAACCAACAAAAAAGGTTTGACACTTTCATATCTTTTCATGCAAGCTTTTTGCAACAAAATCTCTTGATTTTGGATAGCTTTCATCAGCAGAAGTATGTTGCAGTGAAACGTGTTGGAAAGTGCACGCTCACCCCTCTCTGCCTTCAGTGCACAGCTGCAGACTCAGAGGTTGAAAGCAGCCTCTGAAGGCCAGGTGAGGCCTGCAGAACTGTTGCACTGGTACCGCAGAGCGAGATGTTAAGCGTTTGATCTATAGTGTTCAGCTCGCTACCATGCTGAACCATTTAACATGCTAATTAATACCAAGCAAAAGGCCATGTCAGTCACCCCGTGCCCCGCCAGCGACGCTCCCTCTGGGCTCATCCTGCTTTAATTGAGCAGATTTTTTCAGGAGCCTGCTGTCCCTCGGATTACATGAAATCCCACTAATGCTGCACGTTTGCCACCAGCATGAGGAACGCGTATGAGGGAGGCAGATGAGATGTAGAACTAGAGATGTATAAATAAACCAACCAAACAAACAAAAAAACAGGCAGAGTGTTTATTAACACCCGTGGGAAGAAAAGTAGGTGAGAGCAGGAAATCATTAGCGCAGGAGAGTCAAACTAGCTCGTTTGATCTCGCTGATGGAGGAGCAAACATCATTTAGAGCACTGAGAGTAATTTGTTTGAGCAGTTAGCATCGGTTGCTTTTAATTTCATTTTGCCTTGCGTCACTCTTTCAAATTAAATATTTTTATTTTGTACAAAGTGGATTTCTGTGAGCCTTGCGGCTCAAAGACCAGCCCTCAACAACAGCTAATGTTTATTCATCTTTGCTTGTTTGCATGTGCTGCAGACAGAATCCTGACAGCAGTGTCTGCTTTTTATTTGAGTACTTTCTGTATAATGAGGCAACTCAGATGTACACTGTGACAGCTAGCAAATCAAAGCAGCAGAATAACAAAGTGCTTTTGTCAGTGTAGTTCTAATTATTTGGAGGACAGCGCTGAAGAGGCTGCATCTGTTTCAGAACCTCACATCAACTTCTTCCTCTGCTTCACTGTGTGAGCTGTGCAAGCCATCATATTCAGGCCAATTTTTCCAACCTAACCCACCAAACACCTCAGTAACCTGTCTGCATAAACGCAATCGGAGGTGTGGATTTACACATATTTGCTCAAATTACAGCTTTAAATCAGTCATTCAAGGCAGAAATGCTCCAGGAGTCAATAGAATACACTGAGATCTCTAATAAAGAGGGTAAAATGACATTCACGTGAGTGCTTTGTTCATGCTGTTTCTTTAGATATCTTTTCATTTTCTTAAACTTTACAGTAGTCTTTTAATCCAGTGTTCTTATGTGTGGACTCTGTAGGTTTTTGCAAACTTGTAATCAATTTTCTGTAGAACCTGACATTTAAAAATCTGTCAAAGGTTTTAATGTGACTTTAGTTAACTACGAAGTCCCACTGTTCAATAGACTGTTGGAGCATTATGGGTACTGCAGTCAGTAGCCTGGCAAAGTGATACAGTCAGGAGCCGGACGAGGACACAGACGCAGAAGCAGAGTTAACCAGTCAAAATCAGGATTTATTCTCCTTCTTCTTTTGTTAACCAAACTCAAAAGAGACCGGAAAGCCTGTGGCACTCAAAAGAGAACACAAAACCATCTGGCAACAAGTGAACAGATAAGGGCAGCTTAAATACAGAAAACGACAATCAAATGAAGGTGTGTTAATTAAGAGAACAGGTGAAAAGAGGAATGAAATCAAGTGAAGCAAAAATATGTCAGCCCCAAAACCCCACATTACCCCTCCCTCAAGGGGCGCCACTGGGCGCACCACCTGGCTTTTCCGGGTGGCGGCGGTGAAACTCTTGCATGAGGGCGGGGTCTAGGATCCTGGAGGCTGGGACCC
>NC_050525.1:1824358-1830834 GCF_002922805.2 Oryzias melastigma | reverse complement strand
GATCAATGTTGAGTTACTGTCAATAAAGTTTGACCTATCTGTCATGTTGTTGCTTCTCTAAAGGCTGATAATTGCAGATTAAAGACACACATGAAGAACCGCAAACTTCCCATCAACCCCTCTCTGTCTGCCTTTGGTCCCTTGGCATTCTGGGGGGTGTAGTCACACAACATTATTTGTTTCTTTTGTTTCACTTCGTGTGGATTATGATCTTCGTATGGCTTTAAAAATTTGGTGTTTTCAAAAAAAGTAAATGTAGTTGCTAAAACAAAAGATCACTAGAAATGGTTTAGAGGAATATATTAGACAAAAAGAAGAATGACGAACAGCACTGATCCCGCTGCAGCTCACTGTGACATTTGTCCAGAGGCCACAGCAGCCAGGAGCTGGACAGAGGAGCGAGCACAACACAGACAAGACATGAACTTTAGTGGATACAAGAGTGGTGCTGCAAATGTTTGCAAGAAAAACACTCAAATTTAGAATTTGACAAAAAGATGAGATGGAAAGAAAAAAATATGACACTTTTAATTAACCATGAACGATTCAAAAAAGAAAAAAGAAGTACTCTCTCTGTGGCTTTTTGTTTGCATCTCTTCCTCACAACTGCAGCAGTTTGTACCTGTAAATACCTGCTGTACAAAGGGTCTGGAAGTCTGTTTTTCACTTGATGACTCGTATTGTGTGCGATTTGGATCTGAAATATGCAACAAATGTGGATAGGTATCATGGTGCCTCGCTAACAAATGCAACCTTTGGTGTGTTTGGTTAGTAGATCAATGCAGCACGTCTTCGCTGGGGGTGTCAAGTTTGCACAAGTTTCCATACAAACAACTCTTTACTTTATCTAGGAGCGAAAAATGCTGTTTCTGCCTTTTAAGACATTAAGACATTACTTGTTGACATTAATATGATTGAATCTCTGCTTGCATCATGACAATGAATTGAGGGTAAATGAAACACACCTAGACATTATTAAGTGAATGAACAGATATGACAACACTGAGACTCAAGTAGATCATTTTAACTAGCTACATGCTGCTGGTTCATATGTATGTCTTTATCAACACGCCAGTAATCTTTAGCATTACACTATAGCAGAGCAGATTAGAAACTTACAGTTGTGTTCAGAAGTTTACTAACCCTAAAAGAAATTATGATTTCTTGGTCATTTTTTATATATGATCAATGATGAAGCTAAAACCCTTTTCCACTCATTGTTAGTGGCTGGATTAAGCCATTTGTTGCTAACAGTGTAAACACTTTTTATACGATAATGACAACAGAAACTTATAAATGATCCAAATCAAAAGTTTATATCCTCCAGATCCTAATAGCTTGGATTGCCTCAGTTTGCATCAAGAACAGCTTGAAGTCTCTTGTGGTCGTTGTGGGTTTTTTTTCAAGGATTTTTTATCTTTGCTGGTGTCCGTGGCTGACATAAAATCCTGTCCGCTTTTGTCATGGGAGGGATCACACATCAATATGAGGGTGGGGTCATCTGGACCCCATAAGAGAGCACGAGGATTTAACGTGTGTTTTGACTTAAATCATGGCATCTGGACTCATTCTCTTCATCTCCATTGACAGATGTCTTGATGGTTGATATAAGAACTGCTGGTTAAAATGTTTGCAACATCAATTTTAAAATGTCTAAATCAAGGCTGAAGTTGGGATTGATCCATAGGGTTCAGGGTATTCTTTGGTTCAGCTGAATAGCTATTGCTACAGAGCATTGGTGAAATGAAATAAGCAGCCAAAAGAGTTTTATTTTGAAGAGTTGCCTGGAAAATCCCTGCTGATCTGGTATTTGTTGACATCAGTGGTGACCTGCAAGGCTTTCTTTATTGGCCTTTACTTATTCAGAAAAGTAAATTTAATTGCTCTCTGAATGTCTTTTTATCGCTCTTGGTTCAGCCACTGATAGTGTTGTAAATTGTAGTTGAGATTTTATTCAGTCGTATTACAGCTTGCTCTGCTGCCAGGTTGTTATTTCTGTTTGAGTCCTGCAGAATTCACAAACCAGAAGACCAGGCGCTGTATGCAACAAGGACGGACAGTTGAAATAGCAATTAGATCTGTGACACCAAAACCAGGAAGTAGTCTTTACACACAGCAGGTCTGCGTCCTGTGATTGGGTATGAACTCATAACAGGATTTCTCCAGCCCTCTAACTTGATTTATTTTTTGTCAGAGTAAAAATGTGGGACAGTTTTACTCTCCAGCTTGTTTAGGAGTGGTTATTTCTGCGCTCAATGCTTCTGCTCAGGGCTTATACCATCTAAAGTAATGCAATAAAAACACACAAAAGTAGAAACACAGACACAAACATTAGAATAGACTTCTGAAGTCAAATGAAATGTACACATTCCATAGAATTTTATTTTCAAATGAGAATGTGCTGTGAAGAGATCCATAATGTCATGGGTGGGTGAGGTGGATTATGGGAGTTTACATTTTAAGTTTGTTTTTCATTTACACATTTTTGAATGTTTGTCAAAGATTTAATTTCTGTACTTTTTGTTAGTTAGATTAGTTGTATTTTGAGCTTTTGATGTTGTCTCACATTCTTACTGCCTGGCTATAGTGAGAGGATGTGGCGGTGTCACACGCCTGGTTAGGTCACATGTCATTGGCTGTGGACAGTCTTAACTGTCTTTACCATGCTTTGTTACTGTGATGTGTTGAGACTGTTTTCACAGACTCTTTATGGGTTCTTCTAATTAATATAAACTAGAGCTGTCAGGCGATTAAAATTTCTAATCGCGATTAATCGCATTTTGTCCAGAGTTAACTCGCGATTAATCGCAAATTTACATGTGGCCTTTTTTTAAGGAAAAAAATGTGTGGTTCGTGGAATTTAGTAGTTCTACATTAATTATGAAAACAAGAATGACAAAATTAAGAGTTTTGATCAGAAATACTTTATTTTCTAACATTATATTGAGATAAACTTTCTTAACAATAAAAGGCTGTAACATAAAATGCCTAACAAAAGCCCAAGTGCAAGTGAAGGGCATTTTAAATTCTAAACTTCAATCAACGTTCAGTAAAATAAAATAAAAAACATCAAAAATAAAATTTCCATAACACTTTCATGTTCATTTTTTGTCAGGACCAAATCTTTTCCTCCTCTGCTGAACTACAGTAATAAATGAAATAGAGATTTATCATTTCCAATGAACTTTTGTTTTTTAAAACATTAAAGACTGAGAAAAGCGGGATACTCTGTGGATAGTTTGACAGTCTGTTACTGCCGCCGCGTTCTCTGGCTGCAGCTCGATGCAGCGACGTGTCCAGCGGAGCTCACGCCATGAATATGCCGGCAGACAGACCGCTATGCTGGGGCTGGATCACGCTTAAACCTCCAGAACATTTAAAACGTCCCCCGGTGCGCTTGCTGTACGGAACGTCGGGGGTCCGCAGCTCTCAGGACGCGGCGCCGGACGCGAGCCGGTACCACCAGACGTGGTACTGGACGCGAACCGGAGCCGGGTTAGGGTTCAGGAGCTCTCCAGGTCCTAGCGCCGGCCGGTTCTAGCTCGCAGCTCGGTGTTTGGAGACCCACCCGTGATCTAGTGTGAGAGCAGCCGGTGAGTTAAAGGGCGGGACGCCCGCGCGCGGTATGGAAAGGCACGTATGAGAAAGTCCGCGATTAATGCGTCAAAAAAATTGTCGGCGTCAAGCACATGTCAGATTAATGCGTTTTTAACGCGACAAATCTGACAGCCCTAATATAAACGGAACAAAGGACATTAATAAAGGCTGAGGTGCAAAAAACCTAACCTGTAATTGGTTTTCACGGCATGGTAGCTAACTTGGAGCCCCCATCTCCACTCATTAAATTTGCATTTTCCCTCCTCCAGCTTTATTTTGAAAAATCGTGGCACATTTGTTGTCTGCAGATAGTCTAGGGATAACTTCTAGGGAAGTTAAAGAAATCTCTGCATAAACTGTGCATCATCCCCACATAGAGCAGTGTGCTGCAGACCTTTGAGAGGTTTCTACAGTGATGTATTGTGGGCTGCCAGCCTCATGAACAGCCTGTTCTCTAATGTAAGAGCATGGGGAGCTGGGCATGTTTCAGCTGTGTACCTGGCAGAGCCTGCAGGGGTCGTTAGCTGTGACAGCGCCGGCACAGGCATCAGACTTCCCGGCAGAATGTTGGCAGAGAGAGCTAGTTTCTTTCAGATGGCTGTCAGCTGGCTGCAAGCCGCACAGCCTTCGCCTCCTCCACCTTACCCTGCTTCTCATCCTGGCAGGACCAGAGAAGGAGCTCCGTGGAGCCCTATAATGATACATAGCAAATGTGCAGCACTGCAGTGATTGTTAACAGCAGCAGCTGTGCAGATAGCCTGGATGATGGAAAATCAGTGGGACCTCATTTTGGTGTGCCAGTATGAATATTAATGGCTCGTTTCCAGGCCATGGCTAATGATGAGGAAAATTTCCTAATAAAAACTTGATGTGATGGGCAACGACCCGCTGGGTCACTGGAGACAGTCAAAGTTAATAGTGTGCCATCAGGTGTGAGGAGTTAAGTGATTAGAGGCAGGGAACCTAATCCTGATGTTTTTCTCCCCCTCTCAAAAATGATTCAGGATGGAGGGGGGGCAGAAGTGTCTCCTGACGTGTGTTAGTGGGACTTCCAAGAACACTGATGTAGATGATGTTACATTATGACTTTATGCTCAGTCTGAAGGTATGACATTTTCCTTTGCAGGATTTGTCAGAAAATGTTTACATTTTTGTTAGGCAGATGATGCGTTTATTGTAACAATGCATCCTGGAAGTAAATCTTGCACACTTAGAAGTTTATTACCCTTTTAAACGGGACCATATTTGTAATGAACATGAGTTTATGGGATGAGCAGCGGAGCTGAGGATGTGGGTTGCACCCATATGGATACTTTATGTACTCTAGAGAATCATCTCTGACATCATCTCCGTCTGCACGGTCAAAATGAAGGCATTGACTGGAGTTTACTCTGTTTTGGAACATTTTATAAACAGCTATTGGGTGGGGGGGGTTAACCCTTTAGCACCGGAGCTCCAGTGTTTATGTTCTTTGATTTACTGCCATTAATATGCCATTAACAAAACCGACTCGATGAGCTGTTTTTTTCCTTCACAATCTATTGGAATGACGTTGATCATGTCACCGGTTGAACAGTTACAGTATGTTAAAGAGTTTGACTTTAAGCGTCACTGGCAGGTGTTAAAGGGTTAACTTCTATTGGAACCATTGATTGTATCTGAAAGCTGGACTGCTTTGGGTTCAGTCAAACAAAGTCAATTCAGTCGGCCTTTTTTTGCCATATGGATGCCGCCATGTTGGAGCCAAACGTCATCAGTAAGCAGTGATTGGTCCAAGTCGATCTGAGCCATCATTTGCATGGCAGCCTCTCTCTCCAATCAGGAATGAGCGTGTTGGAAGACCACAAAATCTCAAAATCTGTCAATCAAATGTTTGGAATGTTCAACATGAGACCACCTACTTTTATTTAGGCATCTGATTGGTTAGTTAATGACTTGACTAACTTGCCATACGTAAAAAAATAAATAAAAAATTAGATTATCAAGAAGATGTTTAAAAACAAATAGAATGACTGAGTAACAACTGTTTATTTCTCTAAACAAGTTTATCGGACTTTGGGTTCTTGGAGTCAGCAGCTACTTCCTGTTTAAATCTCAGGGGGAAGGAGTCACTCAGTCCAGTTCTTATACACTCAATGGTTGGATCAGCAAAAGGCCCCTAAATATGCACTAACTCCAGCTCTGATGGAAGCAGGGGTCCTCCAGAAGTCCTCTGAGGTACCTCTTGGTTTGTGCCAAATTCAGGACTGGAAGTTGGAGGTTTGGTTGAAATTTAAACACATTCTTTCTGGACCAGCTGATCCAACTCGTTTTGTAAAGTGTGTGAAAGAACTCTGAAGAAGACATATTGGTAATTGAGTAAAAAATGGAGCCGGTAAATTAAAATCATGGAATGATGACCTGTCACTCAATTTAAATGAAAACAATTGGACAAGGTCATGTGCTAAGGTACACACTATGTCTATTAATAGCCGATTGAGAGTACTACAGTTTAAACGGTTAATGCGTCTATATACTACTCCAGTGCAACTAAATAAATACAATAAGAACGTACCAGACGTTTGTGTAAAATGTGGAGAACCCTGAGTACATTCCATCACCATCCACCTCAGTGAAACATAATCACTCACCTGAGCACAGGTATCAGCTCACCTTAGCACTAACCGTTTGTGTGACAGAATGAAAGTCTTTATCTGAATGGGTTTGTATGATGGAGTGTGTGAGCTGCAGTTGAATTGAGTACATGTGTAGTTTATGTATAGTATATGTGAGTATGTTTAGTTTAAATGTAGAGACCATTTTGGCCAACAAGTGTGTGTGTAACTATAGAGTGTGTGTGTAGACAGGCCCCGCCCATTCTAGTTTATCACTTAGTCCTG
>NC_050525.1:1784781-1824190 GCF_002922805.2 Oryzias melastigma | reverse complement strand
CAACAAAGAAAAATAAATAAATAAATAAAATAAAACATAATCAATATAAATAAAGTTTAGCATTAAATACAACAGGGGTTTATACTCATTAAATCCCTGTTGTGACAGTAAAATCTTCCCAACACAAGAAGCTCTCAGCCCACATCTGTTGGCTCAGCTGTTGGACAGGAGAAGTTAAAAAAGGAAAAAAATAAATAAATAAATAAAATGTGGAGAAAAAGGAACATTAAAACATTGTATGTGGGAGTGTCACCAAATACAAAGTTTTTTAGAAGAAGTTAAAATCACTATAGAAAAAATAATCTCAAAACAACTTACATTGAATCCTGCCTTATTCCTATTGGCTATATATCCAGTGAAACATAATTTTAGAAAAACAAAGACTTTATTTAGACTTTCTATTTATAGATATCAGTTTTTTAACAGCTAAAAGATGTATCGCACAGGCTTGGAAAATATTGTTGTAGGTATGGGTTATAGCAAAAAGTCATACGATTCAGCCTCTTATAGTGACAAGAAAAATATAACTAATACTGTTGAAGTTGCTGTGTTATGTCTCATTCTGTAATAACATTTTGTGGGAAAAAAAGGAAGCCACCTTATGCCTGATTCACACTGGACGCGGAATGGGGGTCGCTTCCATTCGGCGCCCTTGTTAACCTATGGTGTGGTTCACGCCAGCTCCGCCGTCCTCAGCAGAAACTTGCACTGTGCAGGGAATCATTTTGGTGTCTGATCTATCCAGTGCACGAGCCGCAAGCGAACCATGTCAATTTTGGCAGGAAGTTTCATGAAGATACATGAGAAAATCCAGATTATTTTCAAAATATAACCAATTTTTAATATCTGGTAATACTTTCTCATGTCTTACTCCTGATGGCAAAAACAAAAAATGCTCTAGCAGAAGTGCCTTTACGCATCTGTAGATTGCAGGAGAGAGCGGATGCCGAGCGTTAGTATGTTGAAGAACCAAAGAGCCTCTATCGCCATCAGCTCCTCCTCCTCTTCCCTCGCTACCAGCCTGGTATCTCATTGCTGTGAAATGGCATCCAATTCTTCAACCGCCAATGGCAGCAGTCAGCCAACATGATTGTGTTGGTCACTCTGGCACAAACAGAATCTCCTGGACTTGCCAGTCAGTTTGGAGGAGCAGACGCATACGGACCACTGTAGCCGCTTCCATGCTAGCAGGTGCTCTTAATCAGCTCCTTGATCAGTACCTGCAGGTACTAGAAGCTCAAAATGAGTCAATAAGCAAAAACATTGTATACTGTTTGGAAAAGGCAAAAAAGAATTGGCTTACACGGAACTCAACAGAGATTAATATGTTGCCTCTTTTTTTCAGAGAAATCTTCGGTTTTTAACGAAGAAACTCATTTTTCCTGAGTTAATGTTTCAAGTTTTAGAAAAACAAAATCAGATAACAGTGGATACTTTTTCTAGAATTTATAAAGAAGACACTTTGTAACCATATTTGCCTGGCACTATGTAAAGACATGAAATTCCTCTGATTGTTTTAGTTAAAATGAAACTCTTCAAGAACTATGGAATTACAAATGTGATAAATACAAAATATGAATATATTTCTAATAAATTTTACTGAGATTTTTTTTAGCTCAGCAGAAGTGAACCAAAAGTGAAAAAGGCAGCAGAATAAAGCATTTATGTAGGAGTTAACATAACGGCAAAGCTGAAACACTTTTTGGTTCACTTTATTCTAAAAAGTCTTGTGAAACCACATACAAACCTCTCACACGGTGGAGAAGTCTTCACATGAAATTTGCCTTAAGGTCAGATCATGTACTGCTCAAAGAAGAAGAATTCAGGAGCTGCATCTCAGCGCCTGAAGGAACCTCACTGAACCTCCTAAATGTTTTAAGTTCATGTTGGTGAAGTAGAAGAGAACAAAACAAGTTCTGTTTGTTTTGAAGAGCTGCCAGCAGAAAAACATCTGTTTAAAAAGAACAGAAAGGCACAGACTGTACTAAGTCAAAAAAATAGTTGGTAGTGGAGCACCTGGACAGCCTGTAGCTTCTGAGCGGATCGTCAACTTCTCTTTTTTTACCAAAGTTCTTTCATCTGACAGTTAAACCTTGATCATTAGCAGTTTAAATTAAGTGTTCTTCATCATCCAGTAATCAAAAACTAAAACTAATGCTGATTTTTAAAATCTCCGAAGCCTTCTCTTTCCATTATAAATATCCAACAGTTTTCATGTATCAGGAGGTCTGCAGTAAGAACATTAACATGGATTAAAAATCACTCATTTCCTGAATTGGTCTTTTCATAATGTCATGGAAACAAACAGATTGTAATCATGTGTCATTTAAATAAGACATGTTTTGCAGATAGGCTTTCAGCAGGTATGGACTCAGTCCACCGAGCTATAAATAAAGGAATGCACCACACAGTATTGAAAGCAGAAGTCACAGACTATACAGTCATTTTTTGATATAAGGCTTTGTTTTTCTCCCCCTCTTCCCTCCAGTTATCCCTTCTTTTGCTCCTCTGCCTCACTGACTGCAGTCAAGCTGAATACCTTTTGGAAAAGGTTGACATTTGAAGGGAAATTGCACGCAGATGTTGGCCTGCTGACTTTGGCCTGTGCAGCACAAGCGAATCAAACCAGGTTATATTAGTCCAGACAGAAGTCTGCTCCTCCATGACGACACACAGTCTTGGCTTCTGCGGGAAACTTGCCTTGTGTGATTGTCTAAAGCACATGTGTCAAAGTCAAGTCCCGGGGACCAGATCTGGCCCTCCATCATTTCATTTTATTGTTATTAATGACCCAATGTTATCTTGCACTTATTTTTAACTTGTATAATTTTGACAAAAAAACATTTTTATGGAGAGTAAAATATTGAAAGTTTTTTAAGGTTTATTTTATTTATCCAGGAATAATATCCCTCCATTTGTATTATTTTTTTGTCAAAAAGTTACGGTTTTAAAATTTTAAAGTGTTCTGATAGCTTTTTGGACTATTTTTGCATTTACTAAGATTTTTTAAGGCTATTTTGGTGTTTAGCTAATATTTCAGCCACATGCTAGCTGTTTTGGCTAATTTAGGCTTGTTTTCCGTTTTTTAAGAGGCCCTACAATGATTTTCTTAAGCCTTTAAGAGTGAACTATATCCATATACACGATCATGTATTACATTTGAAACACTTTAAAAACAAATCATTTATGAAATATTAGTTTTTGTGAGTTTGTTCCTACCCGGAAGTAAAACGGTTCGATTCCTGAAGCTCCGCCTGCCGCTACGTGCTGCTGCAGTCCCCTCTACGACGTCATCCCAAACAAGATCCGTGTCTCTGTATATCTCCCATGAAAATAATCCAAACTTTTTGAAGGATGGATGCAAATTCGATATATCTGCCTATAGTTGGCCTGGCCAGCGCTAAACTGCTTCACAACACAAACACGCACGACTCCTTCACGGGTGTGCCGGAGCGGAGGGTTGGGGGTGGGGGTCTTAAAGGAACGGCGCGTCTAAAGTAACAAACACCTGTTTGAGCTGGAATTTATTGAAGACAGGACACAACTGGAAGATATACAGTATTCTGCATCTAAAATGAAAGTTTTTTTGCTGATCATCACTTGCTCAGTGGAGAAATTGAGTGTTGGTTTAGTCTGGGGCGGAGCTTGCAGCACAGACTCTTCCTGTAGGGAGCTGTTGGCATCGATCTTACGTCAGCACGCTTCGGACCGCTCGTTTTCATGGGTATGGGAGGGGCTGCGGTATACAGTGCAGGTTTTTTACAGGATTACTCTTTAAATGCATGAACGGATCAAAATACCGTTTTGGGGTTCTTTATAGAGAGGAATGAACAGCAAAATGCATTTAAAACCTCACATTTTCATGGTAGGACCTCTTTAAGCTATTTTTAAGTTAATCTATTTTTTCAGCTACATACTAGCTGCTTTGGCTAATCTAAGTCTTTTTGTTTTAGTTTTTTAGGCTAATTTGGCACATAACTAATATTTTAGCTGGCTATTAGCTTCAGCATTTTCACCTATTGGCTTCAGCACTTTCAGCTATCAATTTCAGCATCTTCAGCTATTAGCTCTAGCAACTTCAGCAGCTAAATTCAGCTTACCAGCTAACCAGCTCAGTGGCCTTGTGGAAGAGTGTCCGCCCTGAGATTGGAAGGTCGTGGGTTCAAATCCCAGCCGAGTCATACCAAAGACTCTAAAAATGGGACCCAGTGCCTCCCTGCTTGACACTCAGCACTAAGGAGTTGGACTGGGGGGTTAAATCACCAATGGTTCACGAGCGCGGCTGTGTCTGCAGTTCACCGATCCCAATGGGGTTGGGTCAAATGCGGAGAACAAATTTCACACACCTAGGTGCGTGACAAATAGTGGGACTAACTTACAGCATTCACACTAGCATTATCACAGATAATGCTATATATCTTGTTTATATTTATGTTAAAAAGTTACAGTTTTAAAGTTTTAAAATGTAGTTTTAGAGTGTTCAATAAATGTTTATCCTGTTCGGCCCGCGACCTAAAATGTGATTTAGGATTTTGGCCCCTTGTGCGACTGAGTTTGACACCCCTGGTCTAAGGCAATCCAGATGTGCTTTCTTCTCGGGGTCATAATGCCTTACGTGTCTCTTCCATGTCTGACATCAAGCAGGGGGTGTGGTCGTCAGACGGTCAGTGTCGCTGCTGCTAAATCCTTGCTGCTTTAATGACTTCTTGTAGTTGTCATGTTGAATTTCCTTTCTCTCTTTTAGCCCTTTAATAACTGACGCTTAAACACAAAATCTTTAACATACTCTAACTTTTTAACTTGATCAACGTAATTCCAGTAGATTCTGTTGAGCCGCTTTTTTCCTTCAGAATCTACTGGAGTGATCGTGTTAACGTCAGTAAATCAAAGAACATAAACACTGGAGCTCCGGTGTTAAAGGGAAACTCGGGAGCCTATCTATGAAACACTATTTTTATTCACGTCTGCTGGAGACTTGTGAGATCACATCCATTAGCTGATCCCCACACTTGGTTAAAATGCCTGAGTTCGTTGCGACATCCTCTGTTTCCTGTTTTTTGTTGTCAGAGTGATTTCTTGGAGTGCTGAGATGTGGTTGCATATGCCAAAGGTAGAGGCAGTGAAACAAACCATGAGCTGCCCAGCCTCTCCTGTCCCATCTATTTGTTTTTGCTCAGTTCATAGCAGCTCGACTGGTAGACTGTGATGTGTGGGTGTGAAACCGGGAGCAAGAAAGAGGTGGATGCATGAGGTGTGGGGGATTTTAGAATATGCATGACACAGATCTCCATTTTCTTCCCCCAGGTATTTCTCTATTTCCCACAAATAATATGGCTGAGTCTCCACCCAGTAGTGGGCCAGGCATGCCGCCACGTCAAGCTGTGGTGCAGGATGAGGTGTCCAGCTTGGCAGGAATGAGCTCATTCTCGCCCTCATCCCCAACATGCAGAGAGGAGCGCTGGGCTCCAAGATGGCAATGTAGCCTTGATTTGCCAACACATTTCCAATGATTAAAATGTAATTAGCACAAGCATGCACCTCCTCCCCAGCTAATTTCCACGCATGCTGTGACAGGCAGGCGGTCGGCGGCTCCCAGGCCCCAGCAGCAGATGGAGGAGCATGCACCAGCAAGAGAGGAAACCTTTTTACCATGTGACTGTTTGCATCAGAAAACCAATGGGACACCCAGCTATATCAGGAAGAACTGTTGGGAGGAAGGAATGAGGGGCCCTTGACAACAGCACATCAAATTGGTGCTGTCAGAGCTGACCCTGTCAATGGCTGCCATCCCTCATGCTGTCTGCCCCGTTTTGCAGGCACGCAGCCAGATGGGTGTCTTTCCTGGGTCTGAACCCTCCCAGCAATCCTCTAGGAGAACATGGCTCAGGACGATAAACTCACACCATCCTCTGTGCACTATGGTGCCCTAACAAAGCCCATCTCAGGGATAATCTTTGCCAGGTTTGGTATTAGTGACCTGCAGAAGCTAAAGCAAAAATAAAGATCCATTGGAGGAAATCAGTATTTGATCCTTTGCTGAGTTTGTAGGTTTGCCCACTTAACCCTGTGTTATCCAAGGAATGTTTCCATTAAAAGTGGGGTCATCTGGACCACACAAGACTGGGCGAAGAATTTCTTATCTTCGATGGTGTCCGTGGCAGACATGAAATCCTGTCCACGTTTGTCATGGAGGAATCACACATCAATGTTAGGGTGGGGTCATCTGGACCCATAAGAGAGCACAAGGGTTAAAAGGAACTGACAGTCTGTCATCCTGATGGTTATCTTGAACAATGACAGACAGAAAATCAAGAAATCCTCTTTAAAGAAGTTAAGGAAACCTATTGAAATGTCATTGAAGAGGATAAAAATCTGCACCTCCTGCTGGACAGAATTATTACTTTATGACAAACCCTCATTATCAGCACAGAGGTCCGATGTTTCTTGTTGATGATCAGGTTTCTGCACATATCAGGAGGAATTCTGGTCTGCAAATGACTCTAAATCATTCAGGTTTTGTTGGCTGTGGCTCGGTCACTCTGAGCTTCAGCTCTCCATGTTTTCTATAGGACTGAAGTCCAGAGTCTGGACCTGTCCATGAGCTTGATCCGATTCTTCTGCAGACATTCCTTGGATTATCTTGGCTATGTTATAGATCGTGATCCTGTTGGAAGACCCGTTCACCATCCATGCAAGTCTCCTGGTGGAGAGAAGGAGGTTCTCTCTCAGGATTTGACACTACATCGCTCCACCCATCCTCCCATCCACACGGTGAAGTAACCCTGTGCTGAAAAACACCCCCAAAGCATAATGCCTCCACCTCCATGCTTTACAGTGGGGATGGTGTTCTTGGAGTCATAGGCAGCATTTCTCTTCCTCCAAACGGTTCAGTGGATGCCAAAGAGCTCTATGTTGGTCTGATCTGAACACAGAACCTTCTCCTGATCAGGCTCGGAACCATGAAGGTGTTCTTTGACAAACTTCATACGGGTCTGCACGTGTGTCTTCTTTACCAGCACTGTAAGATGTTAAATCATTGTAGTGTAAAGTCTTACTAAAGGTTTTCCTGGTGACTGTAACTCCAGATCATCATCTAACTCCTGCTGTTGTTTTAGGACCATTTCTCTCTGTTCTCATGATCATAGAAACCCCTCCAGGTCAGATCTGTGGTGGATTGATGCTCATGTTCTTGGTACCAACAGTTGTGACCTTTAACCTCCAGCTTGTTGCTGGTTCTGTAGTCCATTCTGGTCTTTTTCAGGTCTACAATCTTCTCTCTTAAATCCACTGAAAGCTCTTTAGTCTTTCCATGTTGGAGAGTTTGGAGTCTGACTGATGGACTGATTCTGGCTTAGTTTGGTGTTCCAAACATGTGTTCGGATTTAGTAGAGTTGTTGCATCATACCCATCCTTGTGTGATGTGGTTACTTCTATAGTGCCTCTCTAGTCTTTCTGCAGGATGAACTTAGCTGCTGCTGACAACATCAGCTGGCTGTTTAGCATTCTGCCCATGGCGTCCAGCGATCCGCTCCTGCAGGACCACTATTACACTCAGCTGGAAGGGATTGAGGACAAGAATAATTTACTCCTACTTTCAGACCATTCTAAACAAATGTCGGGTAATTTGTAAGAGCTCTCAGCCAAAAGAGAGGCCCAAGTGAGAGCAGAGGGGCAATCACAAGTGCTCCAAGTACAGGCCAACATCAACAACTCTCAGAGCTGAAGCTAATGCTTGACAGTCCTGTGTTACTTTAACTAAACACAGAGGTTTAGTTGTCCTGTCCTTAAGCTGGTCCTGTAAAAACAGCACTTGGCACGCATGAGGTCTCTTTTTTTGTCAGCCATCTCCCCAGACTAATGATTTCCTGATTGTACATACGGCCTGCAGAGCCAAACCAGAGCAAAGTGACATGTCAGTTCAGGTTCACGTTACACATTACAATAATACAAGTGTTGTGAATTGAATCATTTTATTCACATTTTAAATAATGAACAAAGTTAGCTTACATTAGGACAGTCCAAAGTCTGGCCCGTGGGGCAAATCTGGCCCGCGTCCTGGTTCCTTTCATTAAATGAATAATATATGACCCCCACATTGTTCCAATATGGTGGCATTTTCTAAAACACGAGACTGGCGGTTTTAAAGGAGTTCAGTCTTAAGAGAAACTATCAGACAAGACATGCTATCTATGACAAGCTAACTGGGAATGAAGAGTGCAGAAAATAGACAGTAATTTGGTAAAAACTTTTTTAAGATGTATTTGTTTTTTATGTGAAGGAATGAAAAGTGTGCCATTGCAATAAAACATTAAAATAGTTTTTAAAAAAATGCATGCCCATTGGTTGATCCTCACACATTTTCATCACCAAATTTGACGCTTTTGCTAAAAGTTTGGACACCTCAGGTTTATATAGTTTAATAAAGTTGTACTATTCAGTTTCTTTCATGTGGATTTAGCCCTATGTGATGATTCTAGTGAAGGCAGGAGAATTCAGGAAGTGGAGGGAGGGGGTCTTCTTCCTAACTACTCAAGTTTTGGACTTGACCGCAGACAGTGTAGGTTTATTTAAGTCAGCAGGCGTCCATGTAAGCCAGACTTCCAGGAATAAGTCAATCAGAGAGCTCATGCTTAGCACCAAAATCAGCACCATGCTGAGAGTATGAGTGATGAGCCGTACCAGTCACTCTTGTCAGAGCCATCAGCAAAGCTGGGACCTCTTTCAGCTTCCCGTCTGCCTCTGATGAAAGAGTTTGGATGCAAAAAGAAAACTTCAGATTGCAGGATTCTTCTCCGCTGCCTCAGGTTCCGTTCTGCATAAGGGAGCACATTAGTTTGCTATGATCACTTATCAGACAGTGACAACTCTGACTTGTTTATGCGCCTGAAATGCCTTTTTATCTTTTCAGAGATGTGATTATTTGCTACTGTTTGCCCTGAGCTCAAGCAGTGAGTTCAGCAGAGCTTTGCTGCTCTGAAAGGACGATCAAACGGCCTGCCCTTGCCTGTCAGGTCTGATCTCACTTTTTTATTTTTTTAACATTGCTCATTATAAAGGTATTTCCATTTTATTACGTTTCCCTTTTTTCCCACCTTTTGTCACTCTGGGAAATTTGCATGCCTCTATTCCTGGGGAAGAAAGTAATGACAGCAATTTCTTTTCTTTTCTCTCCTTCACTAGCCGTGTGAGTGCTTCGTTTAGTGGCACCTGCGAAAGCGACAGCCGCAAAGATGAGAAGTGAAAGAGAGCAGTTGATTAAATCATCATCAAGCCGCAGCACAGAAAGTCAATTCTGCTTGCCGTCTACAATGATATCCTTTTATCTTAAAGTAATGAGCTATGGCACTTTTGCATCGGGTAATACGATGAGTTCCATTAGCATGTTCCATTTGCTTCACAAGCAAGGGCAAGTCATTCCAGCCGGCTTCTATCTCGCAATCAAAGCAATTGGCTGCACAGCAAGGAGACGGGGAGAAGGAGGGAGGGCCAAAGGGAAAAAGGGAGGACTACATGTCTTTTTATTTATCACATCACAGTGGAAAACTGAAATCGTGTCCAGCATTCAAACCTTTTGTTTTCTGCTGCTCCATCTGCACGTAGAGAAACGGTTAATGAGTGCTTCGTCACTTTGCTGATGTCACACCCTGAGACGTCTGGATTGGTGGTGCATTTGTAAGCGTGGAGGACTGAGGTCTGTCTGGCTCTGACAGGCTGGAGGGTTGCTGGCTCTCTGCACTTTGGTTCAAAATAGGGATGGAGGAGCAGAGTGAGAGATGGAGCAGGGGGAACATCTGAGGAGTGTTTGCCCAGTGCGTTTATTGCCTCTGCATAATTTATGAGCTGCTGGAGCTGACCATCATGGCAGCATGCCGCAGGCGGCCCCCTGGGCCGTGTGGGACAGGCCTGTAAATTGGATGCTATGCTCCTGCTGAGCTCGCAGGCCACCTTTTTTTATGCCACTGAGCCTGAGAAACATATCAGCCAAAGAGCGAGCCAGTTACCTCTGAGCTACAGGGACAAAGCAGACAGGGCCTTCTGTCTCCGACTCCCTGAGCTGTCACTCATTTCACCCCCTTTCTTCACTCCTGCCATACTTTAATCGCCACCCAGCAGCCCCTCCCCACTCCCCACTCCTGCACATACACAGCGTGCCAGCCTCTTCTCCTATCCCCCCCAGTGCCGCCTTCATTACTGACTCCAGCGCCTCCGTGCACCTCAGCCATATGCACAGCGTTGAGGCCCGCCAGTCACCCAGCATCACACTAATTAGTTGATAAAGAATTAAGTGGACCTTGAAATTGAAATTGGAATGGAAAAATGAAATCTAGCCACGTTCTTCCTCCCTGCACCACAAAGTTCTTTCCTCCTGTTGTCATTTCACCATCCACCGCCTGCAGCACACACATTCATCCTTAAATGCCGGGGATGATTCCAAAATCCTGCTCCGACGGAATTCTCTGTTGATTTTGGTGATACTGCTGCTCATTGGAACTGGGTTAGTTTTGAGTTACAAAAAAACTAAACTATTGTATGCCTACTCAAGACAAAGACAAAAACACACTCAATGACAATATTCCAGGAAGGAGAGATCTTAGGAATAAGTTTAGTCCTTGGTGGTTAGGCTCTGGGTTGATGATGTCCTGCATGCTGGTGGGAAAAAACTCTGACCAAAGATGGGTAAACCCCAGAGTCTGGATACTGATGGAGGTTAAGGGACAAAGCATCATTCCAGGGCGAGGGTGGGGCTGTGGAGGGCCTGCAGAACCATCATCATCATCAACCTGTCTGATCTTAAGTGGGCCGGACCGGACCAGTAACATAATCACCTATGGTCAAATTGTTGTCTGTACTTTTGTTTTTGCTTTGTTTTTTTCTCAGTTGGAAAAAAAAATATCTTAACCAATCTAGTAGCCTAATCACTATTACACATTCATTAACAGAGACCAGTGGGTTTAGAATCACTTTTTAAAAAAATGGTTCATTCAATTTTACACAGACTGAATATTTTACATCTGACATTGAAGTAATCCTGATAGTAAACTCAAGAAACAACCTGCCTAAAATATAAAAGTGCAAATCAGTGAAAAATTAAACTCAGTTCAACTTGCAAACATAGCTGAACATAAGAATTTGGAGTTAACCTCCAAAAATTCCTCTCCTGAAACTCGCCATGGTTTAACCTTCACCAACCCGTCAGTGTCAGGGTTTGAATCCTGTGTAAAAACACATTTCTGTGCTGTTCAAGTGTGCAAATACAAAGAAATGTCCTATCTATCTATCTATCTATCTATCTATCTATCTATCTATCTATCTATCTATCGTACATTGACTGTCTTTCTTCTTCCTCCACAGTGTGACACAGAGACAGACCAGGACGATAAGGTAAGCCTGTCTTTCCCTTCATTCATCCGTTGATGTATTTTTCAGCGTCTGCTATCAGGCTTTAACGATATTCAAATCTTACGCTTTCCTTAAGACTGAAGAATTAATGTAATTAGGATGAAACATCATCTTAATAAGTAGGAGAAAGTCTTAATTACCCTCACATTAATTAGAAATGACTTAATGAGGGACAGAATCTAAATCAAAGTGTTCTGGCTTTTTAGGGTTTTCATGGGCTTTAATTAAGTGTGGTGACAGCCAGGAGGT
Organism: Oryzias melastigma; assembly: GCF_002922805.2. Classification (NCBI taxonomy): domain Eukaryota; kingdom Metazoa; phylum Chordata; class Actinopteri; order Beloniformes; family Adrianichthyidae; genus Oryzias; species Oryzias melastigma. The sequence continues at coordinate 1,812,541 of NC_050525.1, read as the reverse complement.
GGGTGGAGCTTAAAGAAAAGCCCTGATTGGCACATGTTTGTTGTGAATTCCAGTGCTGGTGTTTTATTTACAGTTTTTCTCAGTCATTTTGGTGCTTTTCTCAGAACACTATTAACATTTGCACAGCAGTTGGTGCATTTCTCAAAACAATTAGTGCAAATTGCAAAACCTCGTGGATAGCCTGCAAAAGCCCGTCACATGCTCAAGATTGATCATCCATTCCTCAAAAGCAAGTATTCATGTCAATGAAACTGTCAGTGCCATCAAAATGAAAAGTCTTGACACCATCTTTATGAACAAGATAGTCAAATGGATTTGTCATGTTTTCACTCTGACAGTTTATAATTTCAGTGTTTTCATTGCAACAATATTTGATGACACCTGAAAATGCTCAAGACAGCACTATGACCTACTGGTACAGACATCTGAAATGTGCAGTAAAGTCACTGTAGATGTTTAACATAAAATCACCCTTTTGGTAGAGCTGTGAACAAAATGCAGTAAATTACTGTTTACATACCTGTTTTCCCTACGGAATGTTTGAATTGTTGAACTGACAGTAGTTTTTCCAATATTGGGTTGCACCCTTCAACCAGCCTCCTCCATGGTGAGGCCGTGATTGACAACATGGTCCACAATTGTAGTCCTTATTTCATTAGGAATCCGCCTATATCTGCCTCTTCTCCCTCTTCCCCTTCCTCCCCGCATCCTCACCCCTCTTCCACCATGCTGACCTTCCATGTTGTGTCACAGAAGTGTAGAAATGGTACACACTCGCTCCTGCACAGTTTATATATGCTTGCCAATTGAGGATTCACAGGATTCATCCATAATTGACAGTGAACACGTTGTTTGTCATTGGTTACTACTAAAATTGGACACACCTCCTCATGAGTGACAGCTGAAATTCACCTGAGATCAATTGTTCAATTTAGGGCACATTCCTAGGACAAAATGATTAAGGAAGGTACAGAATTTGCTTGACAGATGGCTAATATTTGACATTTGATAACAAGTTCAACAATTTTGTGTGTAATGACTCAAGCAATGAAAGTTAGACAATTAGTTTTATTGAGAACAACTATTCAGCATCCATAAGTATAGTTAATTCTGACTGACATGAGATAAGCAAATGGAAATGTCAAACAACAGCAGAGAAATGTATGAAAGCAACTGATTCATGTCCAAAATCATTTGCAGTTGGTTCAGAGAGAGGAGAAACTGCTACTATGATGTACAAAGGACTAAGTGTTGTGGAGGTTGAACTAATAGTTATGAGAATTTCAATTCTGATTTGAGAACCGCACCAAAGCGACTGAGAAAAACTGTAAATCCGTCCCTCCACCTAGCAGCCTATTTGTGAATCTTTCTAGTTCAGGCTCTTTTTAATGAGAAGAACCCACATTTAGCAATAGTGTTTCTGTCCCTATCGTCCTAATCAACGCCTGTGTCAGGATCCGCAGAGTCAAACCAAAGTTTAATACACTTTCACGCTGAATTAAATCCTCATTTTAACTATTTTAAATGTATTCCTTCTGGCAAAATTAAACTGCAGGAGCACACAATAATTACCAACAGAGACGTTACACAGTTAAATGATTTGATTTAGCAGTAATGCAATGGAAAGCTGTGGAAGGAGGACATGTGAGCAGGATGTACTGGTTCTCCTTCCTCTAGGATTTCATCTCACTGAGTTTACATGACACTAGAACCATGAATTGTTCCTCTAACTGTAGTCAGACCTCTCAAAATCTAAACTTAATACTTAATAGACTTAAGAGATATATTCATTAATTTTATTTGTTTCTTTATTTTGTTTTTATTAGTCTTTTGTGTATTTTATGACGCTTTGTATGTTTATACTGTTTTATTTTTAGTAATGTCCTTTTTAAGCTGGGTTCACACCGCACGTGGAAACGCCGCGAAGGGGAGTGCGTGCGGAGTCCACTTCACCTCCAATTCACACCAGACACTATTTTATCGCGACGGTCAACAGCCGCTTCTGCTCATCTGTAGTTATTTACAGCTTCTACAGTTAATGTGACTTTGTTCATCTTGACTTGTCGCCAACTGCGATCTGCCTCTCGCTGTTGATTGTGTTTTAGACAACTAAATCACACACCCCACTCCATAGTGTGGCCCACTACATTGACCTGTGTTTTTTCAGTCACGTGACTCCTCTGGTTCATCACAAAAACTCAGACAACTCAAGATGCTTGTATGAAACTTTAGTTTCTAAAGAAGCTGCGGGAATTTACTACTCACAGTGATCCTGCATGGAGAAATGACATCAGCTGACTATGAAGTAGCTCAAAAATGTCCTGATAATCGCGGAGGATGATTATCCTCCAGAGCATGTGTTCATCATGGATAAAACCAGCAAACTCTGGAGAGATTCCCTCGCACCTATTTAAAGAAGGAGGAAGCAAGCGCTTTTTTAAGGCACAGAGACAGAGAGTGACAGTCCTCATGAAAAGTTCACAGTCTATTCTGGATAGAAAAAACTCTTATGTTGAGCAATGCTCTAATGTTTTTTAAAACAAAGTTTACAAAGCATGATCAGAAGTGTTTTTGATGAGTATGGATCAGTAACAGACATTCTTTAACCGTGGGGCATGGGGGGTGAAACAGAGACTGTGTATTCAGCATATCCATGGAGGTCTCCAGTCCCTAACCCCCACGAATAAAGGGGAAATACTGTATTTTCCTCTCTACAGTCTGTTTCCATACAAATCACATGTGTCAATAGTGGTATTTTATAATGAAAATGTGTTATATTTTGAAGATTGACCGCATTTTCTCGTGTATCTTGGCATAACTTTCTGCCAGGATTGACGTGGATCGGGCAAAAAATAGACCAGAGACCGAATGACTGCATTGCAAAAGCCAGCCGTGGAGGACTGCCGCGCTTCGCGTCTGGTGTGAACTACACCATAGGTTAGCAATGGCGCCGAATGGAAGCGGCCTCTGTTCCGCCCTGCTTCCGCGTGCGGTGTGAACCCGCCGTTATTCTCTTTGGATTACTGTAAAGCACTTTGGTACATGATGGCATCTCATAGTACTGTAGAAATAAAGTGTATTCATTTATTCAATCAAAAAACAAAAGTTTTTCACCTTTACAACAAGCTGCATGCATTCATTGCAGTGGGTCTGCACATCTAACTCATGCTCCACATAGACCACAGTCTTCAAGCCTCAAGTAGAAGGAGCCAGAAATACAGCATGACACATGCTGTATATTTGAGGGAAAGCTGTTCATTCATTTGAACAAGCAGCAAAAACATTTGATCTGGACATCTTCGTTGAAACTATCCAGTCAATGTCCAACTCAAGATTCATTTATGAGAGATGAAGGATGTTTAGAGTTTCACAGTTTGCCAGTGTAATGACAGTGTTACCAGAGTATCAATAACAGTTGGGAAAGTGGTCTTCTGCTCCTCAACAGAAGAATGGGTTACATCATTGAGAGTATTAGCTAAGCGTGTAAATCCACTTTGTGCTGCTGCAGTGAACAGATCCAGATTAAAGCTCACCAGTGACACTGTGAGTTTTAGCGCCTGGATGGCTCAGTTGGCTGCATGCAGGACTGGGACATGGGAAACCAAGATTTGTTTCCTTGGGGTCGCAATGAGCTTCATCCAGTCTGGGTCCTTTGGTAAGACCCTTCACGCTGCTGCCCAATTATGTAGCTAGCCACAAGGGGGGCCAGGTCTGGGACTCCACAGGGTCATGTCAGGATGGGTATCCGGCATAGAAATCTCTGCCAAGATTCTCAGGGAAAGCTGATTCGCTGTGGCCCCCCCTGAAGTGATGTAACGAAAGGTGAACAACAGCTGGTAGTTTGAGTTATGACCTGATTCTACTCATATTACCCACAAATGCACCTCCCGTTGCAGTCTAGACTCTAGCTCAAAACTACAGAGCAAAACAATTGTGGGTTTGTTATGGTATTTTCAGAGAATAAGACAATGGATTTCGTGTGAACTTTATGGCAAAATGGACAGACCACCGGCTGCTGTGGAATCAGACACAATTGGGTCAAAGCTATAATTTCCCTTCGTCGCCTGTATTCTGGCTTAAATTCCCCCTCAAATAAAAATCCAGTTTTTTGCGTTTTTAACATGTCTGTGTGGCATTTTTCTTATGAAAGAGAACAAATGTCATAAGACATCATTTTGTTTTTGCATTTCCGAGTATTTCTCCTTTAAATCAAACTGTCTCAGACAGGTTCTGCTTGAATTAATGAGCCTTCTTTACGTCACAACAGCTAAGCAGGGCGGCTCATCTGAGCTCTAAAAGCCACACCCCCCCACAGAGGAGATTTGGGTAACAGAGGCTTCAGATCAACATGAAAAATGCCTTTTTAAGGCATTTAGATTGTGTGATTGTGGTTAAAAGCTTCATAATCATAACTAAAACACTAAAAAAATTGTCATTGGTCACATGTGTCAAAGTCAAGGCCCGAGGGCCGGATCCGGCCCTCTGGGTAATTCTATCCAGCCCTCCAGATCTTTTTTTTTTTTTATTATTATTAATGGCCCGATATTATTTTGCGCTTATCTTATAGATCAACAGTCGTGTTGTTATGAGCATGATGGCAGTTCCACCAGACAGAAAAGTTACTGATGTATTTTAGCAAGAATTAGCAGCTCTTCAGAACTTCCTAATAGAATAACTTCTGAGTAGAGATCTAGATGTACTCTAATGATTTAGTAATGCCATTTGCTTGTTGTGTTTAGACTATGCAGCAAATTGAGTCATTACTCAGTGTTGTCGATTTAAATTGCTCCCGTCTCAGTGGCAATTCCTCTTTGTTTCAGGAAGGGAGAGGCAGCATGCTAAGCTGTAGTCCCCAAAGTGACTGTATTAATTCACCCTGGCTCACGTTACGCTCCCGATGAACAGTGTAGACTACACCTTCCTGTCATTGATTAATTGTGTGTTAAAGTAACAGAGCAGTGAATTAGTAAATAGGGGACCCTTATGACATGGGGCTGAGGCAGTAATTGGAGCTTGTGCCCCCTCCTTGGTCCGCATCACCTCTGCCACTATCTGCTCCTGCCAGCCGCCTCACACACGACGCCCACCACCGCTGGTCTCATTGGCATTTTGCGGGCAGCGTCGCCTACTTTACTAACACTGCGGTGGAGAAGGACGCAGGAGAGCAGAGTTGTTTTAATGGGTCAAATGTATTCAGATGAGGACAAACGGGGCTTAGTTAGTTTTCCTTCAAAAGCAGAAAATGGAAAAAGTGTTCCCTGGAGAAATCACGTTCTGCTTGGTCTAGAAGGCCTCCTCCGCCTGCTGCTGCCAGCCTCTGATAAGTGAAAGCTATTTGCATCTCAGCACACTTGTGCAGCCCATCCTGCGTGTGCATTTGTGTGTGTTTTTGTGGTAAAAACTGTCAGTATTTGCCTTTACAAAGTGACCTGCAGGACTGGCCATCTCCAGTATGACATTTCAGAAGGATTCTGGTAGACAGAAAGGCTTATGGGTGTTAATTACTACATGACACCATCATTATTAGCTCAATATGTCTTATTATTAGCATTTTCAACTTTGACAAACTGTAATTTTTCAACAAAATCTACTGGAATTACATAGATCATGCTAACGATTAAAAAAGTTACATTAAGTCAAAGAACATAAACACTGGAGCTGCAGTGTTAAAGAGTTAAAGAGCATCCTTGTTACTAGTTTTTTTTCTTCATGCCTAATCAGAAACTATAATAAGGGGTTGTTGAACATTTTGTTGTAATGACTCGTTCACTCACAAATAAACAACAATTTTTCTTTTGCTTTTTTTCATTTCTCTGTAAACGACAATTCACAAGATTGCCTCAAGGTGCTAGACAAACCATCAAGGCAAAATCAATAGTCTAGCAGCTAAATCACAGTTCACAATCCCTGGTATATGAACTATATACAGGTCAGTCACTTTGAAGACTTGTGAAGCATCGTTTCTGAATTCCAATCCTCAGGGCGCACCACCCGGGACGCCTTTGATGTGTTTCTGCTTAAACACACCTGCCTCTAATGACTGTCATTATCCAGCCTCTGCAGAGCTCAATGATCAGCTAAGTCAGGTGTGTTTAAGCAGGGTAACATGGAAAACATGCTGGTTGGTGCATGTGCCCGGAGGACTGGAGTTCACAAACCCTCCTCAGAAACAAGTGCTCCTTTCAGAAGACACCTCAAATGATCAAGCAACATGCAATAGCTGAAGGGAAAATTCTGCTCTTACCAACATATCCAGAAGCTTTTCATCAAATCCAACACCATCTTCAGTACAAATGAGAGCAGAATACGGATACAGATACTGTGTTTAGAAACGTTTAGAATGTATATATATACTACATGCACTACATGGCATATATCATCATCATTTCAGCCTGTCACGCAACTGCTGGCAGGTAACCTCCACAAACCTCCATTTTTGGTGGTCTTGCACCAAATGCATCCAGGCCCTTCCGGCTTTCTTCTCAACATCGTCTCCCCATCGCTGCTTTGGTCTTTTCCATCTCTTGGAGTCCATTCCACTACTTTCCTGGCCCACTTTTTGCTATCCATTCTGGCAAGATGGTATAAATGGCAAATGTCATATACAGTCACAATGCCCTGCACACATGCACACACTGATGTGTGCAGTGGAACACTGGAGCCAGCCTATAACCACCAGGAGCAACGAGGGGTTCAGTGTCTTGCCCAAAGGCAGGAATTGAACCTGCAATCTTCCAAGCAGAATTTGACGCTAATCTATACTCACAGCCACCGTGAGTCTCCAAAGAAATACAGCAATAAGTGAAACAGTCCTGAATAATTCCAGCTAGTGCTGGGCGATATGACGATTCATTCTGCGTGGGCGATAGAAAAGTGTCTATCGTGCCATTTCTCTTCTATCATTTATTTCATTTATAACCTACTTTGATCAATTACTATACCAAATATCTCATTAAATAGCTCAAACCTCGTCAGTGTGTACACAAATATGTAAATAAGTGAAAATAAAGACAAATTAAAAAGAGATTCTTTGCAAAGAAACTCTGTCTTGTGGTTTTGTGACGTAAAGCTGCTTTACGTTCTTTGATTCACATTCACGCGGGTTTTACAACAGGCTTTACGTTAATTAACACAAGAGCAGAACGATGGACGAGGAACAGCTTGAAGTTGTTTCCCTGGAGTTGAAACAGACAGAAGCACTGATGCAGGCAGACCAAGAAGAAACACTTTCAGCAAAAGAGGGAACGTCTGTGACTTGGTTGCATCTGGGATTCAAGACGTCCGACGATGAGCAGAAGACTAAAGCATGTAAACAAGCTAGGAGGCTATTCCTGCTAACACAACAAACCTTCTATCATTCAAGGAAAGTGCACGAAAATGAATATGACATTACAAAAATAAGAGATAAACATCGGTGGAATAGGGCTGTAATAAGTATCTGAGCACTCGGATTCTCATGATCTGCTCCTGAAAATTCAAGTATGAATATTCGCAAAGTCCAAATCACTGATTCTCGATTTTTATAAATATAATATAGTAAATTGTCATGTAGTAAAATATTGATTTCTCTGAAATACAGAATAATGTTGGATTTTAATTCATGAACTAAAACAAAGCCGAGCGATGTTACTGTCACCGGAAGTAAACAAATCTTCAAAATAAAGTGTCAGTGAAGCTTCCTGTTTTCAAAGTAAAACTAGAGAGAGCTTTTTTTAATAACTGAAAATATACTTTGTTTTATATCATGACATATATTGTTATTGTGAGATAAAATAATTTATATCCTGATATAAAAAATGTTCCATATCGCCCAGCGCCAATTCCAGTAATGAAGCCATTGCCTGTATGGACATCATTAAAAAACACACAGAGTGCATCCATATGTGCTTGTGTTTTGCAGTGTTCTGTTTTGAACAGTCCATCCCAACCTTGAGCAGAACCTGTATCTGTTTGCTTCCTCCTTCTCACTTTGAAACAATTTGCTTGAAATAAACCAATTCCAACCTAAGAAACAGTAAGTTCATAGTGTAGTCATTGCCTACCGTCTGCAAAATTGTGTAACCAGAGAGAGGGAATGTAAAGGCTCGGGGGGGGGGGCTCCTTATATAAGAAAAAAACTTGGAAGAAATCTGTAAAATAACATTACAGAAAAGACATATTGGCAAAGTTTTTCTACTGATATATTATTTTTTTCTTCTACAAATCACTGATATAGTTCCAGACCTTTGTAGTTTTTGGAATGTTAAGAAGTTCTATTTATTGATTTATTATACTACACCTCAGTTGTACCGAATGTTACTTTTAAAAGTAAAGAAAGTTTAAATTGTCCTTTTTTTTTACCAAGAATCCTTTTGATACATTAATTATCTACTGGCTCTGTACTAACAAGCTTTAAATGCCTTTTTCCATATTCTCTGCTTCCTGGTAATGGCCATTCTGGAGAGTGTTATCGTTTGTGATTTGCTCTTATTGGAGGTGAGGGATGTAACCAGGTGCTTTGGAAGAAACAGAGTGGAGGAAACCTGCTTGTCCTTGACATAAAACAAAGATCTGAACTGGAAATATATTTGCTGTTTCTGTTCCTTTATTGCTTTGCTGCGTTTGCCCTCAGGCAATTACAGCAGAAGAGCTGTGTTTCTCAATCACTCAGTAGCACTGTACATAAAACCATTTTATCTCCTCCTCCCTCCCGAACCCTCCCTCTTTTCACCGCAGTGGGAAGGATGAGTAATAAAAAGGAGAGTGCAACTTGTCAGCGTTAAAAGATTATGTGTTTTGCCCCCTCCAAAGGAAGAGAGTAGTGTTTACAGGCTTGAGTGGGTGCTCGCTAGGCCGAGGCTGAGGCTGATTGCACTAGAGTACCCTGTCAGCCAGTGATTTGTCATGTATTTTATCATCCTTGTCACTCTGCAGAGTGTTGTCATAGGTAACATTCTCGTCGGCCTCCTCCCCTCTTTGTGCTTTGTACCCAGTCGGTGTAGAAAATTTGTATTTACTTTGGGGGAGTGTAATTTGTTCCTCATGGATAATATGACCCTTAGCAGAGCCGGATCACGGGTTAGTTGAAGTGATATTTTCCGGTAATGGTAGTCGTACATCATGGCTGTCAAGCCGGGTTAGGAGGCGAACACATTACAGCTCCATTTTAGCACTGCAGGCATCTGGGATTATTTTCCATAACCAAGTATGACATGACCGCTCTGCGGAGTGCATTAAATTTTTACTAGGCTTTTTTCCCTCCCCTGGTAAGTTCTGTGGCTCCCCCCCCCCCCCCCCCCCCCCCGTCTCGGGGCTGCCACGTTGATGGATACTCTCAGAATCCCAGCAGTCCTAGCCAAGGTTAGCTGGTGTCAGAGACCTACACTGCTCCCCTCCATCCAATAACCAGCAAATCCCCGCTCCCTCGGGGGCGTCCCCACTCACATCCACCCACACAAGCAAACAGCAATAGCAAAACATGGAGGAAAAACAAATGGGCTGCATGTGGAGAAGAAAGAATGAACTTAGATTTATTTTAGAGAAGGTCAAACAGCTTTTCTTATCCGTCCAAATTCTCTATAACTTTATGGCCACAAATGCTGATCATGTTTTCCACTGTAGATTTTATTCTTCTTTTATTTTTTTATTCATACAACTCTGCTTCCATCTTCCTTTACGTTTTTGAGGCATCTCTTCTTGGCAGCAAGGTCAGCCGTGTAAATGCCACCTCTTGCCATTGACAAATAGTTGCTCCCCTGTCTGATAATCAGGAAGGTCTCAGAGGTGGACGAGCAGGCGGAGCTCATTAGGGCGCCACAGATGAGAAATGAATGCACGACTTCCGAGCCTGGCAGAGAGCCACACTTGATGGTTCTTTGGGTGTGGGGAGCAGCAGAAGTGGGGGAGCTGGATGGATAGATCCTGTCTGATGGATGACCAGGTCAGCAGGCTGCAGCACTCCCCAGACAGCCCCACAAGTACAAAAATATACACTCCTGCATCCCTGTCCTCTGCACCAAGGCCTCTTCTTTGTTTAGTGCCAAAAAATACAGCGACCACACTTTGTAAATGACCTTAAACAAGTGGAGACAAAACATCCTCCAGGCTCTTGTCTAGGCACTGAGTGTCACACACTGTCAGTGTTTCTAGTCTCTATTATATCTCTATTATCATTGCACCCCCTGCCTTGTTATTGAGCAATGTCTGGATAAAAAAGTAGAATATTTCATGATAAATGGCAAAATGAAAGTAGACAAGGTGTCTGAGTCATTAACCAGCACATAGTGCTGTGTTTTTCAACCAGTGTGCCGTGAGATATGTTCAGGTGTGCCGCGGAAAATGATTCATTTTCACTGATTCAAAAACATTTTCTATCACCAGGAGATCAGCTGTTTTCATCCAAACAGGCTCTGATAAAACACTGAATAGTTAGGAATATAGAAGATCATAAAATACTTTTTTCCTTTGATTCCAATAACGATTTTTTGATAAGAATGATGATCCCACTATATAGCAACAGCTAGCTGTTTTTTGGAAAAGTCCTGCCCCTCCAACTGTCTCCTCCAATCATTCTTGAGGCTTAACCATGTCATCAATCTGACCAATCAAAAGTCGTTAACATCCTCACTTTTGTCTCATAAAGTCTCACAGTTCCAACAAAAATAACAGCTAAAGTTTGTGTTTAGCATGTAGCTTCCTGAGGGATCTGGTGTCAGACGGTGGAAAAAGTGAACAAAATAATGAAGCTCAGAGACGTGAGTTTGTCCAGCGTCAGTTTTTGCACTGCATCTCCCATAATGCATTGGGTCAAAGTGACAACACTTCTGCACTATGCTTCTAAAATAAAATGATTTATCTACCCAAAAATAAATAAAACATTTTTTATTTACATTTTGTATTAAGACTAAATAAAAAATAATAAAACTTAAAAATGTTCAGTTTTTGTGATATTACAATTGAACATAAACATGAGAATAATGTTTTCTTTGTGTGTAAAAAAACAAATATGTTGTGATTAAATAATTGTTCAAAAATAACAGTTGTTCTGGCACAAACATTTAAAGAAATAAAAAAAAAATTAAAAATAAATCTCTGTCTGGAAAGAATATTTTACATTGTGAGGTCACATAAAATTTCATTTTAATAAAGTTATTAATAAATTAATAAAGGGGAAAACAACTACTTCAGCAAATTTTCAACTAATTAAGTTGAAACTTATTATTTAAAATGATCACAACTTTTACGACAACATTTAAGAAAAACAGCCACAACTTCCAGCTCTTCTGCCTGAATTATTACAAAAAAATATCACAAGATTGTGGAGGGACTGAACCTCAAAACAGACTACAGAGTTTCTCCTGATTTACATATTTGGATGCTGGTGTGCTGCTGAATTTTTGTCGAGGAAAAAGTGTACCTTGGCTAAAAAAAGGTTAAAAACACTGATCATTTGACCAGTTTTCGTGCACACAGCACCTGTGTATTCTGCTGGTGAAGCATACTAATTAATGCGTATAGAAGATTAAAACAATGAAAACAAACTGCAGTCTGTTACCTGCTGCTCCTACAGCTCATGATGTGTTATGTCATAAAAACATTCATGTAAAAAGGAAACACATGGGGAACCTCCTCCTGTTTCTCCATGAACCGCTTCCCTCATTTCCAAACAGAAGATTCAAATATCTCTGGTGACAAGACATCTTCATCATCCATTCTGAATCATCAGATGAAGTAAGATGATCAGTGCAGGAGAGCTCTAATTCCACTGTGGGATAAAATATCAGGGTGATGTTGTGCACCACATCATGTGAGTGTTGACACACGTTTATTTTTTCACAACTTTGTAGATAATCATCCTCTTCCCTGAAATCTTCTTCACTTTTCGGCTTATCAAATTTTTGGAGTCCCCGCAGCGAAACAGCACCCACTGTTTGGCATCAGTGATTTGGCAGAGTTTTTACACCGGATGCACTTCCTGATGTAACCCTGTACTTGAGGGGCACAGGGACCCAGTTAGGCAGCAGCATCAAGGGTCTTAACTAAGGATCCAATCTGGGTGGAACCCTCTTCCCCGAAAAAGGAAGTATTTTTCCTTTTCTGTAGCTTCTACAATATTATTAGGATTCAATCCTCTTCAGAAACTCCAGTCACCTCAAGGTGCAGGCAATAAAAAAATGACCCTTTCATTGTTAGAACCTTTTTTCTGTCTGTACAAAGCATCGGCGTGGCCTTTTACATAACTGGTCCATGCTCGGTGAGCGCTGTCGGTACCGAAATACAATATTGTCAGGGCTATGACTCTTACCTTCAGATGTGATAATATTCAAGCCTTAATGTGTTTCACTTGTCTCTCGGGGGCTCAACCCCCCCCCCACCCCCTATTCATTTGCAGCCAACATTAAAGTGCAATAATACACACGTTTGAATAGGACAAGGTTGCAGAGTCCTTGAAATTGATGGAAAAAACAGTCACAGGATTGAATGATGCATCTAAGACAATGATTTAATCCCCAGAGCCAGCAGAGAACACAGAGAATGGAGAATACTTCCATCAGCATCAAAAACCATAAATATGCTCTTTGACTGAGATACATGCTGCTGCCTTGGAAAGAAAAGCCATTTTTATCTTCCTTGACCTGGAAAAACAACAAAAAAGTGTTTGCATGAAGATGTACATTAAGACACACTCTAGTTAAAGGCTTATGCTCACAGAGCATGAATGGTGCATTCAAGAACGCGCTGAACCCGAGCTCTTGAACACATTTAACAGCTGCTGTTCACACTGGACTGCTGCTAGCGCATGTTCTCACAGTTGGAAGAGGCTTGATGAGAAATGCTAAAGTGGTACAAATCTGGTGAATCTTGATCCAGGCTGTTTCTTTTTCTGCTAAAAAATACATAAAAAACTTGCTATCAAACAATTTCAGTTATGCACAAACCGCAACTATTATTTTGTCTTCCATGATCAATTTTCAAACAGTTGGAAATGATGCTACCCATACGTCACTACCAAATCTGAGTCCCTGATTGGTCAAAGTTCAACAGGTTTAGATGGTAAATAGCATATATTTATATAGTACTTTACTACCTTCTTAGCTGGCCCAAAGTACTTTACAGTCACACTGATGGCGGCTCCACTGCCGAAGACTGCCACTAGGGCTGGGCGATAAAACGATAATTATCGTTATTGCGATATTACTTTTTTTCGATAGTGAAATGAGACTATTGCGATAAACTTTCGTGTTAAATAACACGGGAGAAAACCCCGGAAGAGCCGCGCTTCTTCTTCTTCTTACGGAGCGGCTGATTCTAGGAGCCCAGACTGAGAGGGGGGGCGCGGAGGCCCCGAATGATGACAAAAGGACACAACAGAAAACATTATTTCAGTAAACCAATAACCAATATATAATCGCAAATACTTTTTTTTTAATGTCAAGGTAACGATGTTTATATATTTTGTTTTGGAAACATCGTCACCGGACCCCCCTCCTCTACATTGAAAATGGTTCGGTCCGACTGGATTATTCTTCCGCAGCTGTTTGTTACCGACAGATCCACAGAGTGTGAGGGAGAGAAGACACGCTTTAAAATCAGGAGTTTAAACACCTGATTTAGAGGAGAACCTCCATGAAAAAACAAAAAGGAGACAGTCTGTCTATTGCCGCGCGTTACGTGTCACGCGGGGCTGAAAGAGGAGAGAAGGAGAGACTGCGCATGCTCGTAACAGCCGCGCACAGGGGGGCGGGGCTGAAAGAGGAGAGAAGGAGAGACTACGCATGCTCGTAACAGCCGCGCACAGGGGGGCGGGGACTCGATTGTGGTTCTGGAGTTGAGATGAGTTTGAGGGTTTTGTTAAAATATTAACCAAAAGCTTTTGTATAGAGCTTCAAATTAGAATAATTTGTTGTTTTATTATGTATCAATAATGAATTTGTTAGTTACATTTGTGCCGTTTATGCTCATTTCTTAATGAGGTGATCTAATAATAGTAAAATAAACTTGTTTTTAACGACTCCTGACATGACACTAAATGAAGAGATCTTATGTGTTTGATCAATCCTCCAACATGTACACATGTCAGATGACTGAGTGAAATGATGATTAAATCTATTATCAGAACTGTTTATTTTAAGTTTACATGTTATTATCTTCTGCTGCACAGCAGTACCTATAGTTTATGTTCAGAAGAAATTAGAAAATAATATAAAAATACTGCAATATATTTGCTGCTTTAGAACAATGTTTTTAAGACTTAATTTTAATTTGATAGGAACTTGTATGTGCTTCAGTCAGATTAAAATGAATCAGAAAATCTGTACAGCCTACTGAAAACATACCACCGTTATGGTTTAACTATTGTGTACATTATGTATATGTACAATATTTATTAGAAATATTTAAATGTTCCTCACAGTTAGTTTCAATACTACAGTTAATACAAAAAATAATGAAAGTTTAATTTGAACTAACTAAGATTTAATGGGGGGGGCAAAGTTAAGGTGTAAAAATCTGAAGTCCTAAAGCTGTTTGCAATAAAGATTACTTTGATTATTTGATTATTTGATTTATATCGTTTTTAATATCGTTATCGCACAAAATGAAAAAAACGATATCACAATATGAAAATTCCCATATCGCCCAGCCCTAACTGCCACCAACCTATAACTACCAGGAGCAATGTGGGGTTTAGTGTCTTTCGCAAAGACACTTTGACACGTGGGTGGACATGGCGGGAACCATTTAACTTTCAACACACGGTCAATGTCCGCTAATTTTGACATACCACCAAAAACTGACTCAAAAACTTGTATAAATGATAAATGACATATACTTATTTAGTATCTGACTTTTTTTGAATGCCCAAAGTGCTGTACAGTCACAGTCCCATTCACACATAGCCACATTGATGGCAGCTCCACTGCCAAACACCTGCGCCAACCTATAACCACCAGAATCAAGGTGGGGTTCAGTGTCTTTCCCAAACCCTTTGACACGCGGCTGGACAAGGCGGGAACCGTTTAACTTTGAACACACGTTCAGTGGCCACTAATTTGGATGTTTAGCCAAAAACGGACTTAGAAACTTCTAAAAATAGTAAATGGCATATACTCATTTAGTATTTTACCGTTTTCTTAGAATGCCCAGAGTGCTGTACAGTCACAGTCCCATTCACACACTGATGGAATCTCCCCAGCCAAACAATGGCACCAACCTGTAACCTCCAGGGATAATGTCGCACACTCTGACACATGGGCATGCAGAGCAGGAACCGAACCTGCAATATTCCAATCAGAGGTCAACCGCTCTACCACTGCACCATAAACCCCCCCATAGTGACGTAGCATAGCAATGCATGAACATGAGTTTTCTAAATCCCCTCATTGTTTACAAAGACTTTTCATTAGAAGTGGTCGCTTGAACGCGTGTCGCTGGAGCCGGTGTAAAGGTAGCATTGGGCTAACTTTTCTGTTATTGACATAGATAGTGCTCAAACATCTCAACAAGAACTTCAGATTAAATTCTCTATCACCAGTGACAAAGCCTCTTCATGTGGTTGATTGTATCAGGTGCAGCAGCAGAAACAAACAGAGGGCTGCCGGGTGGAAGAGAGTTCTGGCCTCTGTACATGCAAAACCCATTGGGCCATGTTAGGCCGGTGGATTTGTGACCGATCAAAAGTAAGCAGCAGCGTGGCTCCTCGGGTGTCTGTCCTCATCTCTATTTATGAGGCTGTGTTGCCAGTTACCCGTCTTTAATAATGCATAAAGTAAGACCTTGGGTTCAAACTAGTGTCTGCAAAAACAGGCAGCTGCTGAAAAAAACATCCTTGTTATGCAGGAAGCCTTTCAAAACAGCTATCTCTTTTCTGCCAGCCTCTCTCTTGATTCCTCACCGTCTCTGTGTCTGCCCTCTCTCCCTGCTGAGACAGAGTTCTCCTGCAAGACCCGGTTAAATTTTCTCACCATGTTCCGCGGATGTCAGTCTCACCTGTACATAAGCCCCCTCAGCGACTGGGCCAGTGACTCTCACACAAATCCTCTGCCCCTCCATTGCCCTTTTGTCAAGCCAATGGTTTTGGCAGAGTCTGTCTCAGAAGTGACTGCCTTTCTTCACAGAACCCTCAGCCCACAGAGAACCGCTCATCCTCAGTCCAATCTGGATCTGTGTATTTAACAGGTCGGTTAAAGCCAGGAAACCCAGCTGCTGAAATGACATGAATACCAGAGATAATATCAAGGAACAAACGTTTAACCACTGTTTTTGTTTGGAATGACTCCATCAACAAATGATTGGTCATTGGCATTGCTCTTTTCCGTATGTTTTTTGGCACGTAGAAACTCAATCACACTTTCAACAATTTCAGCAATCTTGGTATCAAAACGTCTAGCTTGTCATTGACATTACTGCCTGTACTTTTGGTATTGATATATTTTACATTTTATTTAATTTTACTCAGTTTATGCAAATTTTCAGTCTCATTGAGAATGAATAGGACATTTTTTTTATTCATCTTCTTGTCCGCTTCTTCCCTTTTGGGGTTGCGGGGGTGCCGGAGCCTATCCCGGCTGCTGAAGGGCGAAGGTGGGGTACACCCTGGACAGGTCTCCAGTCTGTCTCAGGGCCTCAATCACACACATTCACTCTCACTTTCATACCTAGGGGCAATTTAGAGTCACCAATCAACCTATGAAGCATGTTTTTGGACGGTGGGAGGAAGCCGGAGTCCCCGGTGAAAACCCACACATGCACGGGGAGAACATGCAAACTCCACACAGAAAGGTCCCAGCCGGGAGTCGAACCGGGGCCTTCTCGCTGTGAGGCAAGAGCGCTAACCACTGAGCCACCGTGCAGCCGGGAAATTTTTTTTAAATCCTTCAAAAGCTTTTTGCACTTTTGAAACGTAAGCAATCCTGTTATTAAAAAGTTCAGCAAGTTCAAGACATTCCTGCTTGTACTTTTGTGTTCATACATTTTGCTATTTATGAAATTTAGCATAATTTATATCCCCCCCCCCCATAGAAATAAGGAATTCCTCAAATACTTTGTGCACTTTGAAACATATGTAATATTGATATCAATACGCTTGGAAAATTTTTGATTTTTCTAGAAATTCTTTCTTTCTGAAATTATGCGAGTTTAGCCTCAAAACGTTCAGCCCTTCTGGGACATTATTCATCAATGAAAGTACATTTCTTCAGCATCTTCGGCAACCACATTCAGCAAAAAGCATTCCCTCTAGCATTATCACAGTCAATGCTACTTTTGTAGTTTTGACTAAATGTTTTATTAGTTATACTTAAAGTTGTATTCATGACCTTAGGAATAACTAGATGTTTCGCTTTGTAAACAATATTTAGACTACAAAAACTGAATCTTAATAAGTAAAAAGATCTTTGTTTCATGATAAATTGTCTTATGTTTGTCTTTGGTAAAGCCTGTGTACTTAAATAGCCTTTTCTACCTTCTTGGAAGGCCCAAAAAATATTACAGTCAAGGACCCATTCACCCATTTACACACACATTCATACACTGATGGCAGCTCCGCTGTTGAACACTGGTGCCAACCTACAAACCCCAGATGCAATGTGGGGTTCAGTGCCTTGCCCAAGGACACTTCAATACGTGCGCGTGCAGGGCCAGAACCGAGCCTGTAATCTTCCGATCAGAGGTCAATCGCTCAACCTCAGGCAGCCAGGTGCACCACGGTTACCCTGGAGAAATAATCCTACCTAGAAGATGATGTTATTTTGGGAAAATATGTCTTAGTGACTATAGACTGTTTTCTCAAAATAAGAATTCTTTGTTAGACCCTTTTTCTAAACTCATTGGCAGATGAGAACTCTTGCCAGAGATTACAATTTTTGACTTGTTTCTAAAGGGCCTGTTTTTGCAAAGCAATCCAGGAATAATGAAAAGGTGTATGCATCCAATTATAAATATCATAAAGTCAGAGCAAAAAAATAATGAGCCAGCAGCAAAGTCCTGCAGTGTTAGTCTCCACAGACAGTGAGTCACAGAGAACATGATCTGAATTGAGGGGAAACGGTCAGGGGAACCATCTCCCAGCATTCATGGCGGCAGCCACAAACAACATTAATGACATCAGGAGTTTGGAAGAGGAGCCGAACGCCACAAGTTCCTAAGCTCAGGCGGCATCCCTCGACCTCTCTGCATCTTCTCCTTGCAACCACCAGCCGACTGCTTGTTAGAGCTCTGTAATTAGGTGGCTGAGCTTGTTGCAAGTATCCCAGGTCACAGATGCATGTCCAGCCCTTGTCCTGATTGCTCCTTAGGGGATTATTGACAAAACGCAAGGAGCACTGCATGTTGGGCTCTAATTATGTGTACAAGACATAGTTGACTCAGGGGAAATTAAATGAAATTCCCTAGCTTGATGGGACCTCCACACATGGGATCCATTCTGATTGTTATTAAGCTCAGCCATTGTCTGCCTTTATGAGGCCGTTGCTGGCGCTGCGCAGCTCTGAATGCTGTGAAGTGTCTTCCTTTTCACACGGACAAAACAGCAATGACTCTTGGTAGGAAATTGGCTGTTGATTAGGATCTACACCAAATCAAGTGTTGGCAATAAAATGAAAAATGTATTTAACTATGCTCACAAATGCCAACGTGATTGTGTTCAATGAAGGCACTGGCATGTTTCTTTATTGTATAGTGTGTATTTTTACCTGCAGCAGACAGACCCTTTGCTCTAATTGTCCTTGTTCCAATACTGGGATTGGAAGTGTCAATGAAAATGATGTGATAAGAGGTCTTACCCAGATTGAACAAGAAGCCCTATCTCTAAAAGCAGCACAAGGCCATTAATACACCAACCTTTTTTATTCTGTATTACTGGGTTTTGGTTTTCCTTGGAATAACAGGCTGGTGGCTTCTGGGAGGGGATGCAGGTCACTATGAACAAGAGTAAATAGAGTCAAGCTGAATAGCTTCCCCACTTCTGTGGCTTCTCCCTATTACAACACGTGTCTGCAAATTTGGATGTTACTACTGCTCGATGACATCATCAATAGTTGCCAGTCATCTTCGTTAGCGCGTAGCTGCCAGTGCTCCAAAAATACATCACATTGTGTTAAAAAAGTCACGCAAAAACTTAACACTTACATTTGAGTGTAAACTTGAGTGCTGCAGAGCACACCCACCTTGAAGAAATGGGTTTCTCCTCCACGCTTATAAATGGAGCAATAGGGAGGAGCTAGAGGGGTAGGGATGGAATTCAGATTCTGCCTCAGAGGCAGCTTCTACCCCAGAACTGTCTCAACCCTAGTTGTGAACAGAAATTAGCACTTTATTTATACTTTTACATATCATGTTCTTGCAGTCTTTTTGCACAAGGGAGTTGCTTCTAAATGTCATTTTACTTTCATAATGACAATAAATTAATTCTATTCTATTCTAAAAAGCTCCAATCTGAACCAGATTTCTGATCATAATTTTCACTAGGATTATTATTTAGATATTTAACTTTAAACTAACCTGGATTTCCAAGTATTTTGAATACAACTAAATTAGGGCTGTCAGATTTGTCGCGTTAAAAACGCATTAATCTGACATGTGCTTGACGCCGACAATTTTTTTGACGCATTAATCGTGGATTTTCTCATACGTGCCTTTCCATACCGCGCGCGGGCGTCCCGCCCTCTAACTCACCAGCTCGTCTCATAGATCACGGGTGGGTCTCCAACCACCGATCTGCGAGCTAAAACCGGCTGGCACTAGGACCTGGAGAGCTCCTGCACCCTAACCCGGCTGCGGTTCGCGTCCAGTACCACGTCTGGTGGTACCGGCTCACGTCCGGCGCCGCGTCCCGAGAGCTGCAGACCCCTGACGTTCCGTACATCAAGCGCACCGGGGGACGTTTTAAATGTTCTGGAGGTTTCAGCGTGATCCAGCCCCAGCATAGTGTCTGTCTGCCGGCATATTCATCACGTGAGCTCCGCTGGACACGTCGCTGCATCGAGCTGCAGCCAGAGAACGCGGCGGCAGTAACAGACTGTCAAACTATCCACAGAGTATCCCGCTTTTCTCAGTCTTTAAGGTTTTAAAAAACAAAAGTTAATTGGAAATGATAAATCTCTATTTCATTTATTACTGCAATTCAGCAGAGGAGGAAAAGATTTGGTCCTGACAAAAAATGAACATGAAAGTGTTATGGAAATGTTATTTTGATGTTTTTTATTTTATTTTACTGAACGTTGATTGAAGTTTTGAATTTAAAATGCCCTTCACTTGCACTTGGGCTTTTGTTAGGCATTTTATGTTACAGCCTTTTATTGTTAAGAAAGTTTATCTCAATACAATGTTACAAAATAAAGTATTTCTGATGAAAACTATTGATTTTTTCATTCCTGTTTTCATAATTAATGTAGAACTGCTAAATTCCACGAAGCACACATTTTTTCCTTAAAAAAAAGGCCACATGTAAATTTGCCAAATAATCGCGAGTTAACTCTGAACAATGCGATTAATCGCGATTAAAAATTTTAATAGCCTGACAGCTCTAAACTAAAGTAAATATTAGAATAACATAAAGTACATTTAACTTTGTAATCCAAATAAAATAATCAAACTCAAAGTTTTAGATAACTGCTCTTGCAAACAGCTGTACTTATTTACTTGATAAGTAAAAACAATAGACCTTTTTCACGGTGACATCGACCAAAATGGCGGCATCACCACCAGTGTGGAAAGTTACTTCCGGTTTATGGGTCTAGACAGGCAACACTCAGTGCTGTGTAACACAATCTTATGTACCACAGCTATGAACAAAAACAAAGAGGAGAGATGTTAGACCCATGGCTGTACAGTTCAGTACAAGGCTGTAACTGTGTTACCTAACGCCTTCATTTTAAACGCCCTCATTACAACCACATACTTTAAGTAGAGAAAGATGACATGGCTCCACTGATACTGTCCTTGGTAAACCTCTGGAGACCAGCATCGTCCCCATACTCACATGAATGTTTGCACTGCAGACACCAAAGCCTCAGCCAAACATCAGTCTTGAGGAAGAGCTCTCATGGAGACGACCATGATCGTAGCTGTGCATAGCTCTCAGGTCAATTCAAAACAAGTGTTGTGTTAGCTTAAGCTACCAAGTCTCAGATGCTCTGTTGCTATGCAGCCTGACAGCTTGCTGCTGCAGAGTGCATTCTTTCTGAAAATGTTACCAAGAGCTGCATTCACTCAGTAATTGGTCTAGGTATAGAAAGGGCTGGCTGCAGCAGTGCAATGCCGGGGAACAGAATGTGATGCTGTGAATGGCAAGCAGAGGTGAGTCATACACACTGCTGGCCCTAATGATATATCTGCTGTGGAAACCTGAACATCCAGGTGAGGAAGTTGGAATGTCAGCATGCAAAGTAATGTGAGGATGACATTTGGTATGAGCTGGATGGTTTGGTGTGAGTAATGCAGTTTAAAATCTGCAGCCCAATCCTTAGTGATGCTCATCAGTGCCAGGCATCTTCTCCTCTGTCATCCTTCACTTTTCTAAATCCATCCTCACAAACAGGAATCCACAAAGCTCGTGCTCCCGTCAAGTCGTAGGCATGCAGTTCTAAATAACAAAGCTGAAGATGTGCCCTTTGGGTGGTGAGATAGCTCATTACCTATGAGCGACCTTCCATCTGCACTTATGGCTGCTCTGGGAGCCATTATGATTATGATGGAAATCTCACAAGCCATTACTGGGAGACAGTGCAGGGCTCACTGCAGACACACTAATGGACTCATTTGTAATTGGAAGAGAGGGAAATGACTCTGTGAGCTAGCAGTGGCTTTGTTTGATTGAGTATGTGGGAGCCTGTGCTGGGTTTGACAAATGAAATGGGTTAGTTGGCTGTGGGAACTAAACTTCTGTGCTTCCCCGATCCCCGCATGCATGCAAAAACTCACCTTCCTTTGAGTTCTGCAGGGATTCAAGCCGTCTTAAAGACAGCAGAGGCAAATCACCAAGTAAATGTCACTGAAGCAATTCTAGAGATCAAATTAACTTTTGTGGGAAGCACATGTGCCATGTCAAAACAGCGATAATAGAAGCTCTGCTCAAAATGATGTATAATAAGCGGCTGACCTCGCTGACAAAGACATTGCAGAGCATTTAAAGCAATCTAAGCTTGTCTGATTCATAGTCATGCTGGACAATAATCAAAATCTTTAATTGCCATTAAAATCATCATTTTTTGTAATTAATTGAAATGAATCACATTGCTATCTGCAAATATTAATCATAACCTTAAATTAATTTGTTTGCAAAATTTTCATTTGAAAAGTAGCTTGTTTAAAAAAGAGAGATTAATATTGTTTACTAAAGTATCAGAACCACTATCAGAACTTAAAATCATTTTCATGTATTCACTATCTGGAACCTATACATTTGTATTCATGTATCAGGGAGCAAATGAATCAGCCCCTCTTCAGTGAGAGTTCCAGAGTTCCAGAGTTTACATCAGGGGTGTCAAACTTATTTTGGTTCAGCGGCCACATTCGACCCGTCTGATCTCAAGTGGGCCAGACCAGTAACATAACAGCAAAATAACCTAACTTGTTATGTGGTTATGTTTGGCATTTGTTTTGTTTTTTGTCAAATGCCTCAAACAAGACAGTAACCTAATCACTGATGACATTGTTTATTATAATTATTTCTATATCTCCTGATATGCCGGTCTTGTGTTTCCTTTGCTTCCCCTAGTGGCTGAATTGTGCATTGAGGTCATTTCTTTAAGAACCATAACTTCCCACAGGAATAGACTAAAAGTAGGGATGTCCCGATCAGGTTTTTTTGGGCCTGATCCGATTCCAAGTCATTCAGTGTTGTGTATTTGCAGATTCCGAGTCTCAATCTGATACTTTTGTAACACATTTAAAACATGAACAAATAGAAGAAACAGATTTGTGTTGTCCCTTCTTTATATTTCATTAACCTTCTTTTATCATTAAAAACTTAAATAAAACACTTCTGTGAAGTAGCTTTAATAAACAAGTAAAAATACAGCAAATATAAACTAGGAAAAAAATACAATTTTCTTGTTATATAAATGATAATTAGTCATGTGAGAAAGTTTATTGACTTTAGCTTTAACATCTTTAGAGCTATTGAACATTTTTGACCAAATGTGATTCCTGTCCTCATTTAATATACTTAAAAATGAAAGACGACTTTGTTTTAGCATGAATTTGATGATGAGTGTTCATGAATAGCTGATATCATTAGAATAATTTATAAGGTTTTTTTTTTTCTTTTTTTAAGATTATGTGCTTATTTTTTAAGTTCTTAAGACATCACGTTTTCCGTTTTATTACCACAGTAGTTAATTTTCTTAACTGTTATTTCTCTGTCAGATAAATAAAACAGGCATATCAAAGGACAGCTGGGGTCCTAAGGAGTTAAATCACGGCGCTAGCATGTAGCAGTTAGCAGCTGCTGTTTAGCCATCTGTCTGCAGCATGAAGAGCTTCACATTAAAAAGAAACAAAAAATA
Organism: Oryzias melastigma; assembly: GCF_002922805.2. Lineage (NCBI taxonomy): Eukaryota > Metazoa > Chordata > Actinopteri > Beloniformes > Adrianichthyidae > Oryzias > Oryzias melastigma. Next base: position 1,789,058 of record NC_050525.1, on the reverse strand, counting down.
CTGTCTTTTTCAGTTAGAATACCTTTAGAGGTTGTTGTTCGAGTTATGACAAACCAATAGAGACACTTGCTGTCAGTTTAAAGCGTTTTTAAAAGAGTTATTGGTCCAGAAGTCTGAATCTGTGATCATCTAGCTAGCTAAACTGAATAGTTTTTTAAAAATCTGTTTAAACTGCTGCCGTTTTCTGCTGCGTTTTAGGGCAACAACATTTAGTGATCTGTTCATGACATGCAGACTTCTAGTGGAGTATTTATCCAGATCAATAAGATTGAAATATAAAGCTCTGATCATAATAAGAATAAGAGAAATATCCTATACTGATCGGGGGACAACATCTGATATCGATCAAGTCATCAACCGCATGATTGGATCCGATATTCAATCACGTGATCGGATCGGGACATGCCAAGTTAGAAACTTGCCTTTTTCTTTACACCCTAATAATTTTGTTCTCTTCATGACTGGGCCGGATTGAACCATCTGGCAGGCCGGACACGGCCCGTGGGCCGTATGATTGGCACCCCTGCTTTTCACGGAACCTTTTAGTCCATCCTTGTTTTACTAAATTAAAGATTTTAATGATAAAAGTCATGTTAGATGTTTTTATGAATATTTGCCTGAAGGGAGGATTATCTACCAAACTGGGATCTTTGTGTTTAGTTCTAAATCATCGTGGACAACAGCAGTGAGAGGAAAAGCTATTCATGAAACCATGACAGTACAGCTGTGTTCTCATGGTCTAATTTAGCTGCTGACTTAATCAGTTATAGAAATAAACGTTGTCTTGTGGTAATTATTTTCATCCTCATTTAAGTTTCAATAAATTGTATGTGTGATTTGATATCAGTCTAACAAATCTGTCTTAAATTGACGATACTACCCAGAATGCCTAGAGGCCAATTATTGGTCAGAGAGATTGATGGGAAGTTCTATTTTTTTTTTTTTAAGCAATCTGTATGTGTTATTACATGTTATTAAGTGTAACGTGACCTCCTGCCTCGAATAATTGCAATACGGGTTTAAAAGAGAGAGACCCACAACAGTTAAAACAAACTTTTCTTCTTTTTCTAGAACAAAAACTGACGGTTTGAATTGTTGTGTTGATATCCAGTTTTCCAAAAGGTTAATATTATTAATAATAATAATACTAAATAATTACTAATAAAAGTAACTAGAAAAGTAGCATTACCTGTGATAATGCTAAGGTGAATACTTTTTACTGAAAGTAATCGCTGAAGATGCTGAAGGGATTTACTGAAAATGCAAAATCAATTTGCAAAATGTTAAATTTGCTAAAAGACTGGAAATGTTGTCAAAATTTTGTGAAAGAGAGCCGAAGTTCGGAAAAAATTGTAGTAAAATTGCTTAAAAACCCCTAAAACATGCCAATTTGGCAAAAAATATTGAATGTGTTGCTTAAATATGAGCTAAACCCCAAAATAGCCTGAAATTCCTCAATAAACTAAATTAGTCAAAATCATTAGCCTGTTGCTAAAGTATTAGGTAAACTTCCAATTTTTGGAAAATTACTATAAAATATAGAAACTCAGTCCATGAATATATTTTAAAACTTGTTGCTAATCTACTTAAAATTTTGAAGTTGGCCGTTTTCCTCATTCATTTCCTATGAAACATATTTTGTTCACTATTTCAATAACTATGAAGTGTATGAATTCCACAAAGACAAGCAGTAATGTCCTGAACAAGCTGAACCTTTTGACACCAAGATTGCTGAAGTCACTGAAAGCGTGGTTGAGTTTTTACGTACTGAAAAACATACGGAAAGGAGCAGGAGATTTCACTATAATTTGAATGTTTACTAAGCATTCACACGTTAACAAAAATAATAGTAACAATGCTGTAGTCTAAATGACTTTATTACTTTGTGAATTAAAACTGTCAATATTTCACAAAAATATTTGGTTTCCTGAGATAAAAATATAATTTCCTTTCTACAATCATAAGATGATGCTGACTGTAGATCACAGTTTTTACTGAGTCACAAACTGCAAGCAATCCTGTTAACATGAATGATAAAACTTCAGCTGCAGAGTAGAGATCTGATCCACCTTTAGGTGATCAACACTTTGCTTCTGTATTCAGTAAAGAAAACACATTACATTTAATCCAAAGATTTAAACCAGAATACACAAAACTAGCTTATTCTAAAATAGTCTTAACACTATCTGTGTTAATGGTAACACTCGATCAACATGTTAACATGATCAGCAGAACTTTAAACACAAACATTAAAGTTTCTGAAAACTTCATGGTCCGTCTCTGTTGAGTTATTGAGTTGTTGAAGCATTAGAGTTCATGAAAATACACTCATACTTCTAGTAAAACTGCCTAGTATAAAATATGATTTATTTTTCATTTCTCCTTAATGCTTCAGACGTTGAAATATTCAGCTTGATGATTGTTGATGATAGGTTGAATCCAGTAAGTCTTGACATGTAACAGTATTATGGTCTGTCTATGTCTACTCAAGCTGGAGACATGTCACTGAAAGTGAAAGGTTTCGTCTTATCTATAGCTGTCATTATTATTTTTTTCCCCAAAATGATATAAATCCCACTGACTTCTCTCTGATTAGTAGACGGATAACAGAGACTGAAGCACAGATCATTCTGCACACTTTTAAAAACACAAAATCTGTTGTAAAGCTGCTGTCAGGCTGATAAAAAGGTTCGTCAAAGATGGAAGTCAGTGATATGGTTGCTACTCTTCTCATATGCAGAAATAGTTTGATGTAAGACAACAGCAACAAATGGGTGACTTATTACCAAATATATTCAGTAATCTGACAACCTGGTTACTCAACATTACAACTGTTCAACAAACCCCTTAGAATGGAAGGTAAACAGGGACAGTGCTCACTCTCCCAGCTGTTGGCTCACATCCTACCTATAAAGACCAACAGGACATTTAACTACTTGTTTATACAAGGAGGCTCCCTCTGCAGCAGCCTGACAGGGACAAACCAGACAGAGAGATGGGGAAGAGGGGAGCTAATCAGATTGCCCTGACCCGGGTGATTTATAGATTCATTTGTGTGCTTGTTTAGAAACCTGATCTGCATTATTCATGTCCATGGAGGAGCAGTCCTGGGGAGATTAGCTGGTTAACCCCTGCTCAGGTTAGGCCACATTATTTTAATGGCCACTATGAGGGCAGGCCTCTCCGCCTCAGTTTGACAGCAGGGGAGGGGGAGGCGGCGAGAGAACGGCAAGGAGGAGGAGCAAAGGTCGTCACCACAAAGTGCTGCCTCCCTTCCACAGGGAACAGGTGGGATGAAGCATTATTATTCAATTAACAACAAATTTTGCTTTAATGCTCACTAGAGATGGATAAGCAGTGATGATTTTTAATTGTCGGACGTTTCTTTATTCAGACGGTACCAGCCACCAGTCATGCACATGATGCCATTTAGTCTTTGCTGCACGAGTAATTGATTCATCTATGCAACATTAAAGACTAATAAAGGTTAATTCATTTTTTACTTACTGGCTATTTACTCCTTGATTGATTCACTCTTTGTCACTCCCTGTTTGTAAGTTTTGCAAAATGTCTGAGCCAGAAGTCTGGTTTGAATTCAATTCAATTTCAATTCCGTTTTATTTATATAGCCCAATATCACAAAAACAATGGACTCATTGGACTTCATGCCAGTAATTGTACAGAAGCAGAAGGCTGGTCATAAAACATAATCAATAGTGAACTGCTAAACTAAACAGACTGAATAAAACAACACACTCTCAGTAAAATGCGTACATATTCCACGACTTTGCACTCTGAAATACTGTGTATAATATACGCCAAACACGCTTTTTGCGTGCATATGATACGCAATGGTAGAGAATGGGTTGTGACAGCGTACAATATACACGACTTTTTAGGTTTCGTTTTGATCACGTGGTCAGAAATCCTCGAGCTCTTTTCTAAATGACGTCGTTCCTGGTTAAGGTTAGGATTACGGTTATGGTTAGGGTTAGAAAAGCAAATTGATCGTTTGTGGGGCTGTCTGTGATGCTCACGGCTCCACCAGGGGACGTGTCAAACTTGGAAAACACATTTAACACGTTTAGGACCGCGCGTATTATATGCACGTAAAAACCGGTTTTGGTGTATATTATACACAGTATTTCCCAAATCGTGGCATATGTACGCATTTCACTGAGACTGGGCTGGAATAAAACTGATTATCCCTGTCCTTAGACCCTCCCTCCTGGTAAGGAAAAACTCCTAAAAACCACTGAAAACAGCTGTAATCAAAC